>NW_027466142.1:1932500-2085000 GCF_046127955.1 Nelusetta ayraudi
AAAACTTTGTACTTATTCACTAATGATAATAATAATAATAATAATGATAATAATAATAATAATAATAATAATAATAATAATTATAATAATAATTATAATAATAATAATAATAATAATAATAATAATAATAATAATAATGAAACATTTTTTATATATACGTAAAGAGCAGGTCAGGTCAACTTGAGAGTTGACCAAGGCAAAAAAAATGCAAATGAGGAATTTGTATGTTTGGCAATAACCGTCGACTAGACACTGCTGTTGCTTCACCACTGCAGCCAGGAAGGAGAGAGAAAGAGAGAGAGAGAGACAGAGAGACAGAGAGACAGCGAGACAGAGACAGAGAGAGAGAGGGTGAGAAAGAGAGGGAGAGAGTGGTGCAAACCTGAGGCTGAATGGCTGCTCTGTCCTCAGCCACCACCTGTCAGTCAGACAGACGGCAGGACGAGTGGGCGGGACGTGTGACGTGGTGTGTTATTGATCGAAAGAGGAGGCGGCCAGTAGGGGGCGCTGTGTCCACTCTGGCAACAGATGGCTGCCGACCAGACGGGACTGACTGAGAGGAATTAAAGGTTTGGCTTTTTTGGGTTTTTTTTTTCTGTCTTTAAAGACAGACTGGAGTACATTACGCCGTGTGGAGTGTGTTTAAACCACCTAACAAAAAAATGTCAATTTGTTCACCTTAAACTTTTAGGAGGGTGAAAGAGGACAGACATAGGCTCTAGACTTTCCGTCTGCAACAATCAGCTTCATTTTCTCCTCAGCAGCCTCGGGAGGGGGGTGGGAATGATAAAGAGAAACAACTACCTGTTGCCATGTGAAACTCCCCCACCCCACCCCCACCCCTGAAACAATAGAGACCCACAGTAGCGCTGATCAGCCAGGCCGCGGGAAACACAATGAGAACTCGGCGGCTCCAGGAGTTTCCAGCCGAGCAGCAGCAGCAGCAGCAGCAGCAGCAGCAGCAGCAGCCAGACGCTCCACAAAACAAAGAGGCTTCCGCAACTCAACAGGAAGCAGCCGTGACGTGAAGCGTGGCTGCCCCGCACTCACGCACGCACACACACACACACAGTTTGAACCGCTGAGAACATAGTGAGGGGAGAGTGGCAGCTCGGCACCAGAGGCTCCAGGTGAGCCACATTCACACACACTGAGGTGTAATCCCTCCCTGCATGGGAAAAAAGACAAAATCCCTCCTCTGAATTAGCCCAGTTTAACCTCAGAGGCACGTGCACGGGGTGGGGGTGGTGGGCACACACACACACACACACACACACACACACACACACACACACACACACAAAGCTTTGTGAGGCTGACACAGTTCAGCATCTGTAATTAAATAACCACCTCTGTGCTTTTGCCATCCTTGGGTTCCTCAAAGACAATGGCACAACACACACACACACACACACACACACACACACACACACACACACACACACACACACACACAGAGCCAAGTAAGGACAAGCCAAACTCTGTTGAGCCCATTGTTTGCATCTCCTGGCTTCTCTGTGTGGTTTCCAGATGTGATCGATGTTTACATCGATCTTTTAAATATCAAATAAAAAACTATTATATATCTATACTGTAAATAGCCTGAAGTAAACAATGTCATGGCAAGAGAAGTCCTGTAACTCATTCTTTCCTCCTCGCCTCAAGGAGCATCATAAATTTAACAGACGCAGACAGACCACAACATGTGTGATACATGTGGAGATGAGCTCTGAGTGCAGCGACCAGGTGGCGAACCAGCAACCAGCAGCTGATCCACAGCACAGTGAAAACAAAGAGGCAGCAGCGAGGCGCCTCATGAGCAAAAACAGGAAGAGCAGCGCGGCCAGACAAAAGACTCCATCCAGCAGCAGCAGCAGCAGCAGCGACACACAAACACACAAAAAGCAACACGTTCACGACACGACACGCGCTCCCGAGCCCTCCGGGCCCTCGGGACCACCGTGCCGGACCTCACATCTCTCCCTCCGCAGCCGCCGTCCCTCACTTTCAGTGTTTTATCGCCTCTTTCCTCGGTGTGTTTTCCCCAACAACAAAGAGCGCCGCGGTCGGAGCAGCGCAACAGTGTCGCTGCGCAGCTTCCCCTCCTCGCTGCGCCTTGTTCTGTGTTTTTATCACGAGTGTCAGTTGATATTTGGGCTGTAATGCGCTGCTGTCCGGTACTCACCACCTGGATGAGACGTGAGCGAAGCGCAGCTCGGTGGAGGAACTGCTCGCTCGGACACTCAAGAGATGATGGACTTTCTTTAGTTCTCTCTCTCTCTCTCTCTCTCTCTTTCCTCCAAATCCTCCTGATGTTTGCTTCCCCAGTTAAACCAGTGCTGGTCGTGTCTGCTCCATGGGTGTCGCTGCCAGCTGGGAGTCACTGCCGTGTCCTTTGGGTGCTGACCGATCTCATTCTCGCCCCCCAACACGGGCTTTTGTTGTGTCTTTTGTGTGCGTAATGGACTGGCCTGGTTACTTTGCTGCGCAAACGTCACCACGTGGGAGGGAGACGGAGCCGCGAGTGCCAGCCGCGCCGGCCAATGGCAAGCCGCGGTGCCTTCAGGTTCTCGTGGGAAACGTGGGAGGCGGGTTAAGATGCGGCGATGTTTGTCAAACCAAACCATCTTATATCTCTTGAGTTTGCGTTGATGTTAAAGCTTGTTGTGGAGTTTCACCTGTTTTTGCCTTCGATGAATGTGTTCATTTTTTTTTATATATGTTTTTTTTTTTTAAAAAACAAACAAACAATTATGCCTACACCAAGTCTCATTACTGTAGGGTAAATTATGTTTTTGTTTGTGATAAAGTTTGAGTCATTTGAAAACTACACACAGCCGTGAATGCTGTAAACACATTGGATTTGTACAGTGTTTTGTTTTCATAATTCAGCACTCTGTGTTTCTTTCAACCTTTTTAAATCAGCCTTTGTATTTCTCACTAATGTGATAAAGTCACGTGCGTCAGTGAAGGTGTTGCACTACACATTTACACAAATATTAAAAACTGATTTGGCTGCTGCAGGAAAATACAAGCAACGGCCAATTTGTTTTTTTACTAATGGCTTTTTGTCGATCGTCAGCCTCCGTAGTGCAATCAGACGGGGTCATTATCAGCAACAGTGGCCAGTGGAAGGCATCAGCACAGAGTTTTCAATACGAGGGTTACAACACAGCGCACACCTTTCACAGTGTTATTGTGACGTTATTGCCTAGGACATTATTTCCCACGCGGCCTGAACGTGCCACTGAGACGAGGAGGGAGCGAGCAGATACCCGGATGTGTAAATAAATACAGGATAGGAATATGAGTCATTTTTTTCTGTTTTTTTCCCCTCACCTGCAGCTGTTTGTGTGAGTTGCAGGAGGAGTCACGCTGGGTTCAGGCGGAGCCGAGACACGCAGTTTCACGGCTGGAGGATAAAATGCAGACTGATTTGAACTGTGAGGATTCGAGTGGAATCAGACATGACATGAGTCACAAGGTGAATATCAAATCTTTTGGTTTTAACAACACAATGACATTCTTTTTTTCCCCCCTCAAATCAACCCAGCTGGTGGCTGTATTACGCTGAATCCATGATCACCACCATGATTGACAGATAAACTGCATCCTGCAGCTCCTTTGGCCCTGTTGCACGCGGTACAGCAAGAATCCACAGCTTATACAGAATCCCATCTGTGGTTATATATTGAAACAACAACAATCCATCTTCTTAGCCATCCATCTCTCCCTGGAACAAAGCCTGTCCTCGTCCTACCCTTCTTGTCCTGACGTCGCGAACGCGCATCATCATCATCATCATCATCATCATCATCATGAACAAGAACAACAATAACAACCACCGTCCGAATCCTCATCATCTCCCTCCACCAACTGCAGATGCACCTCGGCTCGAGTGATGCTGCAGATGTCTTTTCTTCTTTTCCTCGCACCACCGACGTCAAAAACAAAATTAAATATAGAATAAAATCAGAACAAAACAAAACGCACGCACGCACGAGCACGCGCGCACGCGTTGGGGTTGAGGAGGAGGGGGGGGGGGGGATTGCACGGCACTGCAGCTTCCCAGCGCAGGGGCTGCCTGCGTGCGTGTTATGAAAGCCTTCCTCTCTCGCACTGTTTTTGTCTCCTATTCACGTGGTATCAAACACCCCCCCCCCCCCCCCCCGGCCACCACCACCACCACAAAAAAAAAACAAAAAACAAAAAAAACACCAAATTATTAAATAAATAAACCAACCAGGCGGGCAGATGATGGCGCTGCTGGTGAATATGAGGCAAATGTAGCGGCTGCAAAACGGACCTAGTTGAAATAGGAGTGTTTATTGCCGCCTTATAATTAACACAGGCGGATCACTGTAGCCTTACAGTTGTATAAATCCTGCAACAAAACACCAACTGTCCTGCGGGTGAGCAGCGTTTGAAGCGCACTTCAAGCCGCCAGCCAGCAGCCAGCAGGACGTGACAAACGGTGGCAACCGTCAAGTGTTTTTCAAGCGCTGCAGAGTTTTTGCGCGGCGCTCCATGCAGCGAAGCCTCTAATCCCGTGACAAAATAACCACAGATGAAACTGTAAATCCGTTGCCGCGACGGCGAAGCAGAGCTAAAACTAAAAAGAAAAACAAAACAATCGAAGACACAAATCAGCGGCAAACCGGGACGCAAATGTTGCACCCAGCGACGATGAGCAGCGATCTTGAGTCCGTCCGGATGATGAGGACGCGTGTCCTCCACCACCACTAGGTCAGTGCTCGGCTCCAACACTCACCCCGACAACACTCCGCCGTCCCTCCATCGGAAAGACAAACAAGCCGTGGGAGCAAGTTGAGCTTCTCCTCCTTGCTGGCATGAGACAAAAACAGCCGAGGAGCGACCGTCGCCGTCCCATCAACCTCAGGAGGCAACAAAGTGGAGCAGCAGCAGCAGCAGCTTCGGATCAGGTCGAGCCGAGTCCCATCAAACAGTCCCCGGGATGAGCAGCTCCGTCCCCACGCTGGACGCTGCTACCGCGCGTAAAAGCCGTCAGCGGTGCTGGGAATCTCATCCAGTCCGACAGGAGGGACGCTCACAGGCGGCGCATGTTGCACCACTTTCTCGTTTTTCTTTTCTTTTTTTCCCCCCTCAATCCTTCGTTTTCCTAAGCCGTCGCTTCTAAGCGCAGTGTGTGCAGACTCTCCGTCACCAGGGGCAGGACAGGCCGGAGAGCTCCATCTGCGGCCTTATTTATACCCAAATCCTAATTAGCTGTGTGATGCGCAGCGCAGCGCAGTTCTGAATTATGCACAGAGCCACATTGACGGCAGCTCGACGGCTGCGTTCACAGACCACCGACCTCCCGCGGTGCCTTCACGGGGCTGCGAGACTGTCGGGGAAGTCGTGGAAACACGACAAACAAGCGCAGAGAAACGCTGTTGTTTTAACTCGTCAGTCATCATCAGTCAAACCCGCCGCGGTGCTTTTAAATGCTGCGGGAAACGACAGGATTGTTAGGGGACAGCAGCTCAGGGGAAGGACATTCAGCGTGAGTGAGAACATCGCTGTCAAGAAAATGATGATAATAATGATGATAATACATTTTATTTGTTAGGGCGCCTCTCCTGACGCTCAAGGTCGCCTTTCAGAAAACAATACCAAAAATATGAAATACCAGAGATAAAAGATACGAAAAAAACACACAACAGAGACAGTACATTAAAAGAAGTGCATATATAAAAGCAGTCAGGTGGGGTGAGACAGTTTGAAGAGATGGGTTTTGAGTTTGGATTCAAACAGAGACAGATGTGGTGTTGCGGAGGTCACAGCAGAGTAAACTGAAAGCTGAAGCTGAAACACTCATTCACTGCACATGTTTGACATTGCTACAGGGTTAAAATTAAGTCACAATGCTTTTGAACCAGGCTGCATCGGGATCGTCCTATCACTCTGGTTCAACATGGGGGGGAAAACACAGGAGGAACTGCAGGAGGTTGTTGGCACTCCTGGTTTCAAAGTGGCTTCTAACTGGCTGTGAAGCACTTGAGTATGACTTGTTTACCAGCCTACACACACACACACACACACACACACACACACACACACACACAGTGGATGATGCATTGTTTTACACGGGGGGAACAGCAACTTTTTCATTTCAACCAGTCTCCCTACTGTTTTTAGCTGCTGCTGCGTCACATTTATGTCTTGAGACAACATCCAGGGCCAGAGTTCACAGAGAGTTTGAAGGCAGCCTGGGTCTAAACCAGGGCAGTGTGCAAACTTTATGACTGGTGGGCCACAATGGGTTGTAAAATGTGACAGAGCGCCAGAGCAGCAGATGGGTGTGGAGTGTTTTGGCGAAGGAGGAAAAAGATATCATAGGATATGTAGAACACATGTTGCTTTAATGCCAACTGAAAATGAACCAAAGCAACGTTGCAACCAAATCAGTGTCTTAAGAAGCACCACGGTATTTAGCTCTTTATTGAAATGAATCTGAAAACTCTGAAAACATGGAGTTTGACAGAACGGAATAAAAAGCTTAAACGGGCTGCATTTGGCCACCCGGGCTGTAGTTTGCCCACGCCTGGTCCTAAAAAAAATGGAGGAAAACAACAGCAGGCCACCGTCTCCATCTTAAAGCAACTCTTGGCTTTGACCTTTGAGGAGTGTCCGTGAAGGCAGCACTAGCCTTAGCTACACAGCCGCGTTCTACAAATAGCGTCCAATCGGCGGGAGGGAGAGACTCAGCACGCAGCCAGTCAGCTGCGGCAGGGGGCGGGGTCGAGCCTCACCGGGCCAATCGCGCCGAGGCCTCGCTGTGGACGAGCGGGCTCGCGTGGCCGAGGATTTGTTTTTGGCTGCGCGCGCCACCCCGAGCGACGCGTGCCAGGAAAAGCTGCCTCCCCGAGGGCGCATGCGCGGCCGCACTGCGAGCACGTGGCCACGAGAGCAAGTAAACAAACCGAGCAGGATCGATGGAGGTGATTCGGCGTCGAAGAAAAGAAATTCATAAATAAATTAATGAATTAATTAATAAATACACACGATTCACTGAAGTTTGACCGTGTGCGTCTCCTTTACATATTTCCCTTCTTTTTGCACTACCTTTTGTTCTTTTCTATTCCATATAAAGGGCAATCCGTTCAAATACGTGTTGACGTGACGACGTCACAGGTTTAAAATGCCTCACTTCAACCTTACAGACTTGTCGTGGTTTAAAACCCGACGTCGCTGGAAGAAAGTCCGCCTTCACCAACACATCAGCGCCATTTTGAGCCCATTTTATGAATTGTAGCCCCCCCAGAAACTGTGAATGACACGAATCCAGCAGATTAACCAAGAGAGGGAGGATCGAAGGATGAGGACGCGGTAATCTCACAAACTATAACACTGGCGCCCCCTAAAGGACACAATTACGTACAATAGCATTAGGGGGAATTTACAACCGCTCCAGTCTGGACCGGAACATTCCAGCCGCATCGACCCCTCTTTTTTCCTCCTGTGTGGTGGCTCACCAAAACACTGCATCCATCTGCTGCTGCTCCGCTACCCTCCTCGGTCATACTTCACAATCCACTGTGGCCCCACCAGTCAAAAAGTTGCCCACCCCTGAGTTAAACTAACAAAGTGTCAGCAGTCAGATACTGAGACAAACCTGGGTCGACACCAACATAGCGAAAGGGCAATAATATGCACATGGCATGAAAATAATTATTAATGCACTATTTAAGCATTTTGAGAAATGCATTTGTTGGAGTTAGACCGGGGCGGGCAAACTTTTTCTGACCGGTGGACCATAAAGGGTTCTAAAAAGGGAGTCAGAGGTTGTAGGTCAGTTGAACAGAGAGCCGACAGCGACGCAGTGAGCAGGAGTTCCTGCAGCTTTCAGAACAACACTGCCGGCTCCACCGCAGCCTTCTACCAACAACTCATTATCACGCTTTAGTTTGGACCAGATTGAACAAGTTGTAATGTGTGAGAAGTGTTAAACATTGTGTTTTTATTCGCCTGGGTAGGAAATCAGCCATATTAATCATTCCCTACTGATGCTTCTCCAACTGAGAGGCTGCTTGGCTGCACACAACCATCTGGCAAATGGACTTCATTCATTTCCTGGAAAAAAGAAGCCAATTTAGCAAGAGGTCAAACCATATTGGCCATCAACTGCCAAATGGATGGTGGGAATTATGACGGCTTCATTTTGCTTTTTGGGTTAAAACAACAACGAAGAAACAGAAACATTTTTTAAAAATGTAATCTTCATTCTTCTGACTGAATACATGCATTTGAGCTCTGGTGCTGAAAACTCAGCAGTGCGAGGATGCTGGCGGCACTCACAGGTTGTGTTGACACATCTGCAATTTTTCCTATAAAGAGCTCTTTTCAACAGTTAGTTGAGGTCTAGTGAATGGTAAATATTGACAGAAAAAAAACTGTATATTTAGCTCTCTTTAGCTCATAACATATTTTTACATTTTGCCAAAGCTAAATGTCATGGCAGAGTGAGCTGTGAAGAAATAAAAAAGGTTGTGGACATTTTTCAAAGTGGTAGTCAGTCTTTAATAATAGCAAAGAAAAGCTCTGTTCAAGTCAAATCCTTCACACGACAGCAAAATAAAACTGACCAATCAATTCAAACATTTTCTATGGCAGGTCAACAGGGAACCTTTTAAAATACAACCAAAGATATATAGTTCTGAATTTTTTTTTCCTTTTAACGCTTCCAGAAAAGTTAACTACACAATTAAAGGTTTATACTGATCAAAACATACAGAGTGAAGCAGTTTCACTGGAGACAACTCAAACAAGATTAGTGTCTGATAGAAACATAACATTCATTTTACAATAAAAATATATGCACAAAAACGTCAAAAATGAAAAAAAGAAAGGCTCAAGAAAAAAAATGGGGAACGCAAAAGAAAAAATATATAAATGTTTGCTTTTCTTCTTTTTAACACAGTCACAAATCACACAGCTGTGGCAACAATTCTCTTTAAAGTTGACATAAAGTGAAAGGAGACCCCGGCCCCACCCACTCCCAGTCTTGATTGTGTTCATCTTAAAGAGCATATACTGCGGTTACAATGGATTTCCCCACTAAACAAAAGCTGCACATCAAATCTTGGATATCAAGACTATCGAAAAAGGCACAAACAGACAGGTTGCACAAAGAATTCAGCAGAAGCTTCTTTTTTTTTTTTCCATTTTTCGTTTTTCATAAAACCAATCCCAGTAAGGTTTCCAGTGGCCTTCACGTTCTTGCTGAAGCTCCAACAAAAAGACACTCTATCTACAGGCGAGTGGAGCCCTGGCAGGCACCTTGGATTACAAGTCTCATCCCAACAGCTGTAGAAGCAGATGTGTTGAGTCATCGTGGCGTTACAGACGTTACAGGTGTGTTTGCTGTGAGTGTGGAAAGTGGGACGCGCATTTTGCTTCTTTTTTTTTTGGGGGGGGGGGGCAGGGGGTATATATAACAGTGCAAAAATGTTTCAAATTTTGTTTAGGTCATTAATGTTATTGGAAAATAAATCATCAAATGAGTTGAATCTTTCCAATTGAGGATCAAACAACACAAAAAACAACAACTTTTGAACTAATTTTTATTCCGAAAAATATTTTGCTGCCATCATTTTTCTGTCACTTTTAAGTGTAATTTGTCACTTTGATTCACTTCATTCAGTCAAATGTCTAATGTAGGTCGAAAGTGTTCTCGCTATTCTTGGTTAATATTTGGTACTAAACATTTTTCTGTTTGAGCTTCAATTCAATTCTTCGGATGTGCACTTGCATATTATGGAAAACAAATCTCTCGGTTTCAGTCTACCGCTCACCTCCAAGACCTATAATGTGTGTTTTATTATTCTCCTTTTTCTTAATATCAAACGGTGGCTATAAAAATAATTGGCAGATTAAATGAGGAATAAAATACTCATTTGTCGTTGTATGCGTATAATAAAAAAAGTACAGCTAGTACCAAATTATACAGCTTTCACTGAAGATTTAACAGTCCTTTAAAATAGCCTCGGCACACGGTTGCAAATATATGCATCATCTTTAAATCAACGTTGCAGCTTGTTCATTTCAGGGATAATCACTAGTTTTCATCATCTTGTTTTTGCCGCCGTCCTGTGGCTGGCTGCGGTAATGTAGCGGTGTCCTTGGTGACATCACTGTCAGGTGTGGTCTGAGATCCGGGCTGACCCACTGATTATGGCTTATGTGCATTTCAGCAAAGCGTTAGCGCCACCTTCCCTCCAGGTCCAACTTTTTTTTTGTTCTAACATGATTTGCATTTGTCCGAAACTAAAGATGAAAAATACAAAAGTGAGACAAAGTGAAAGTGTGGTTGTGTCACTCTCAACTGCTGCCGCTGATTTATTCACACCAGGGCACAAACATCGACGAGACTGAAGCTGATGTTTGACGAGTGCGTCGCCGACCGTGCGACAAAACAACACAAAATTCTGACGTTTCACGAAAAAATAGTTCACACTTTAAGTGCCGCATTTAAAAAAAAAAGAAAGAAAGAAATAAATGATTTAGGTAGAATTTTGACAGAGTGGGCAGCTCACACTAAGGTGTGTGTGTCATGACAGGGACAATGCAGTGAGGACAGAGCCACCAGATGCTGGATGTGGCCGGCTGCTGAAGCCTCGGCTCAACCTTCACTGATAAAGTGAAAAACCTTCTGTCCGCCGCCCTGCTGCCAACCGCATCGGAAAAGACAATGTGCAAAAAAAACAAAAAACAAAACCCTAAACCGAAATAAAAGTCTAAGTACAAACATAAAGAAACAGTACAGACGGAAATGAAAGATATTTTCTCAGTTTCACCCAACCTGCACCTTGTCTTGTCCACACGGACAGCCGGTGAATCTCCCGCGACAAGACGTCTGAGTGAGCAGCTGATTCAACGCCCAGATCAGGAAGAGGTGACAACAAGCAGACAAGGGAGGAGGAAAGACAATGAAAAACAACAGAAAAAGAAGAAGAAGAAGATGGAATTCGGACAAAAAGCAGCGGGTCAAGCGTGATGAGACCAGCAGGAGCAGCAGCAGCAGCAGCAGCAGCAGCAGCAGCTACTGCTGCTGCTGTTCCTCCGGCTCGTGTGGCACTTAACATGGTCGTCTTTGTATACGGAGCTTTTTTAACAGTCATGCAAAGGGCACAGTATTCTTCTAACAAGGCGAGAGAGAGAGAGAGAGAGAGAGAGAGAGAGGAGAGATGAGAATCACCAATCAGGACGCAGAAAGGAGGCTGATCACACAACTGATGCAGTGTCGACACAGATTCCTCGTCCTGAGGGTCGCCCTCGCAACCCCCCCCCCCCCCCTTCCCATAATCCCTCAGTGAAAATGTGACAGTCCGGACACAGAGCTGTGAGAAGCTGGGAGACTCCTCCTCAGGGTGAGTTAAAGGCAGCCATAGATGGAACCTGTCAAGGCACCGGCAGTGTGTGGTGCCCTGGTGACCATCTCGCACAAGCCAATGAGAAAAAAATAAAAATGGGAGTTTGTTTTTATATATATATATATATATATATATATATATATATATATATATATAATGTTTCTATTCTAATAAAAGAAAGAAGATAAAAATTTTATTCAGCTCCTGGTGTTAAACCTTTCAACCCCTCCCAATATATCTTAAGACTCTTTGGGCTATAAATGTGTGTAAATGTTTATATCTACATATAAGCATGTACACAATTGCATCCGGGGCCTTTCTGACTTCGTCCTGTGGGTCAAAGGATTCTAAAACAACTTCGCTGATTAAATCCACATCCCCACAGACACACAGCAGCAGCTGTCACACTGTAGTTACACTGTAGTTACACTGCGGCTGATTGGAGTAACACCTCTTCATCTCTCCCAGCTCCAGCACGTAGAAAAGACAGAAATGAAGGTGTGGGTTGCACTGGAGCCGCGGGTGGCCTGAAATGTATTGGCAAAGGCCTTCATGAAGGATGAACCTTGCTGCTTGTGCAAGTTAGGCATAGTGACTTATGAACACGACAACGGCACACTATTTGAAAAACAAAAACCAACCTCACGGTCACTCAACTGGCCATGAAAAGCTCTTGAATGGGGCAAAGCCAGAGCCAAACACTTCAGGGAGCACGTGGCTTAGAAACACAGGAGTCCCCTCCAGACGGCGCACAGTGGCGAGCGGTGGCGAGACGGGAAAGAAAAGGGGGAGTCAGAAGATGACTGATTGTTTCCTGATGCCTTTCCTGAGCAAAGTGGACTTGACGGGCGAGACCCAGGGATTCTCCAGGTGGTGTCGGATAGCAGGAGGGGGAACCATCCAATGAAACAAACCAAAAACAAAATCATCCAAGCAAAAAAACCCAAAAACAAGCCATCACAGCAATGATGTGGTGGAGGCGCAGAGGAGCGGCGGCGCTGATCCAGACGTCATCTGCAGGAGGGAGGAGGAGAGACTGTGATTGATGGAGTGGCCAGCAGGGGGCTCCAGGCGCCCAAGAGGCAAGGCAAAGTTGGGGAAGCTTTGGTTTGAGTCTGAAAGATCATATTGGTGGGCCGGAAAAATGCTTAACAGGCCGCATATGGGCCCCGGGCTGCAGTTTGCCCAGCCCTGGTTGAAGTGAAGCTGTGGAATCATTTGGATATTCAGCAAGTGACCGTTTGTGTGTAACAGAGGCTTTAGTTTCACACCAGAGCTCTACAGCTGGCACCACACATCAGTGAGAGCCTGGAGAGGAGCGACACCTACAGGCAGAGCTGCAACCGTGTGAGTGAAAGGTTCCAGGTCACGATATTTACGCAAAACTCAATAGAATTTGAGAATGTGCGAGTATTGCAGAGGATGCGAGCGAGGGGAGTGTGTTGGCTGCAGGTGCAGAGAGCAGCCGGGGGCTGCCAGCTGATTCAGGGGCTGTCGAGGACCCGCTTCCTTTCAGCAGACCCCTGATTTTGCAGCGGAAGCCCGCAGAGAGGAAACAGCGATTATACACGCCGACGCAAGCCGACGAGTGGCGAGGAGAACTCGCAGCGGCAGTTAATTATCCCAGCGAGAGGCTGGATGGGAGCTGCGTGTGTTTAGTCATCACATGGGGGGAGAAAAACTAAAACCAAAAGACGTCACGTCTTTAACATCGTCATTAAGACTCAAATAATCATCTTCTCTTCCTCTGCTGATTATTGGCCTTGACTGCATCACTTCCTGTAGAAAGCATTGAAACTGCAGGAAGAGCCTATCTCTACCTTTTTTCTCTCTCAATATATGAAAAAAGTTTGAGACGTAATTTTTTTTAAAGGTGAAGCACCAAATTGAACATTTTAACACATAAACATAAAAGACTATGCTGAGCTTTGGTGCGCGACTCCAGTGGAAAGCCTCTGCTTCAGCTCTCCAGTGGTGAGGATTTAAATTTAGCACGAGTGAATCAAAGGTTGTGTAGAGCTCCAGCGCTGCTGCTGCTGCTGCTCTCGTTGGGACAGTTTGCAACAAAAACCACGACGAGCTGTTCAAACTGCAGCTGCTGGGAGTTTTCAATGACTGATGGCGTCTGCTGTACCTGTGTGAGCCGTTAGGACCTGAAGCCCGGCTGGAAACGTGCCGTTTCTTCAAAGATGAGCTCCTTCAGTTTCTCTTTGGGCAGGTCATCCAGCTCCATGTCGAACTTGAACGGGGCCTCGGCAACAGGCTGACGAGACACAGCGAGAGCGTCAGGATGGAAGGAGGATGGGAGGAGGACGGGAGGAGGATGGAAGGAGGATGAAAGGAGGACAGGAGGAGGATGGAAGGAGGATGGAAAGCAGTCGCACGCTGCGTACAAAAACACACACGCAGCATCCAAACAGTGTGTCTGACCTCGTCTGTGGGGTCGTAGTATTGCTCCAGATACGGGTGGGCCAGTGCCTCCTCCACCTCGATCCTCTTGTGAGGGTTAAAGGTCAACATCTTGTCCAGCAGGTCCAGAGCTGCAGCACGAGAAGAAGAATGCAGAGTGAGTGGGTGAGGAAGCATTTCATTTGAAAGTCTTTGAAATAGTGGAAGAAGCTGCACCACACAAGGTCACTGTGTCTTCCGCCCCTCTAGATAAGAACAAGAACCTTGTGCTTGTGGTTCTGGTTCTAAAAAGCAATTGGTGTGATATCACAATGACTTCTGTAAATCACTCATCCCCACAACCGTGGAATCATATTCATTATTAATTCCACTTTACTGCTCGGCCTTGTTGTTCATGCAGGACGATTATGATTGCCTGCCCACTAGAGGGCGCCAGAGCACCCTAAATGGCATCAATAGAAAGTGGCAATGATCAACTTTTAGGCCAAATACCTTCTCTATATAACTGTGGCATAAAATCCATTTCTGATTTTTGCAAGTGTCAGAATTTATTTGGGGAATTTATTTCCTGCGTGTGGTCCAAACTGGACTTGGTGCATTTGGGCTCCAACCTTTGGGGTCGGCGTTGGCAAAGAGGCGGTTCCATGGCACTTTGCAGCGGAAAGGCAGCGACAGGAGATAGTTCCTGGCCTTGACGTTGATGATGCAGTTGAGATCCTCCTGACAGGGAGAGCCCAGGATCCCTGAAGACACCAAACACCCAGTTGGATCGCAATTTAAAAAGGGAACATTGAAGCCGGTCCAGAATTAACCACAGATTTTAAAGTGAACCAGTTTACAGAATTGAATTTTGTTTCAAAAGTGACGCGAGCACAAGACGTAATATATGTACTAGCATGAGAGAAAAAAGCGATTTTTGTCTTTCTAAATATTATGGGACATTTAATATCACAGGCAAAACAAAGGACTGTTACCCAAAATGTGGTTCAGCTGATCCAAGTAGTGTTTCCCAGGAAAGATGGGCCTGTTGGACAACATCTCAGCCAGGATGCAACCCACTGACCAGATGTCTATGGACTTGGTGTAGCCCTGGAGGAGAAGGGAGCAAAGATACTTGATAGAACATCTGCTGCTTCACAGAATTATCATAAAAAAATATATAAAAATTAACAAACACTATTAGATTATCTGCAGCGCAAAAAAGATAAAACTAACCTTGGAGTTGAGCATGATCTCAGGTGCTCGGTACCAACGGGTGGCGACGTACTCCGTCAGGAATCCAGTGTGATCGTGGTCGGGATCAGCCACACGAGCCAAACCAAAGTCACAGATCTGCAGGGAGATGAATGAGCCGGCGGATATTAGAGGAGAAATACTGTGTGTGTGTTTGTGTGTGTGAGTGAGAGAGAGAGAGTTTAAGTGAGGATTAATTTCGACCACACCACTAGATTCACTTCTCCAGAAGCGTCTCAGCTGTTTGACGAGGAGACAACTGACTCCCCTCTTTGTAGTAATAAAGGCTATAATGTAAACCAAACTACTTGTAATGGCCCTGAATCTTTGACTCGGGACTCCACCTTGAGATCGCAGGTGGTGTTGAGCAGGAGGTTGGAGGGTTTCAGGTCGCGGTGCAGGACGTTGGCAGAGTGGATGTACTTGAGGCCTCGCAGGATCTGGTAGAGGAAGTAGCAGATGTGGTCGTTGCTCAGGTGTTGAGTTTTCAGGAGCTTGTACAGGTCTGTCTCCATCAGGTCCTGGACAATATATCTGCACTTCCTGGTCAAGGAATTATTTTTAATGCTGAGAAAGTTGCAGTGAGAACAAGTGTGGTGTTGCGGGGGTGGGGGGGTTTAGCGAAGCCATAAAAAGAAAACCAAACAGCAGGTTTATTATTTTAGGACGCCTCAAAATCCCAAAGTCTCTCTCTCATAGTTGTGGAACTGATGAGCTGGTGCTCAAACTGGAAGCACTGCAGGTAGGAGATTTGATTGGACAAGGTTATTGCGTTTGTTTGGGCGAAACAGTGAGATGATGAGCTGTGGGGCCGAGTCTCAGGCACAATGTAAAACCACACACACACACACACACACACACACACACACACACACACACACACACACACACACACACACACACACACACACACACACACACACACACACACACACACACACACACAGTCGGAGATTGATGTCCACAACGGAGCCGAGTGGTTTGGCTGAAACCGCTGCTGTGCCAAATACACAGTGACATGAGGCCGTTGCGTAATGACAGAGAAGCAAACGACATTCGCTCAAACACAAAAACGGGAGTAAAAAAAAATCTGCTTCAAATCTCTTGACTTCAACTCAGGCTCGATAATCCAAATTTTTAATTTGCTACGACCAATTTTAATTTTGACCCGAGATCTGCTTTGAAAATAAAGCGAGGCAGGCGCAGTGACCTGCAGCCAAACCTGCTTCCAACTCTGCTCACACTTGAAACCACACGCATGCATAGTTTGTGATTTGGCCACCAACCAGCCAAATGTTAAAGGCATTTTGCAACGGGTGCGAGTAGCTGCAGGTCCGGAGACCGTGAGGCGCCGCCTGCAGCTGCCCGCAAAACAAAACAAAAGAAAAAAATAAATAAAAAAAGGTGAAAGTTCTGTTTTGTCCAAGACTGTCTTTCTCAACCTTTTTTTCTTGAGCCATGGCACATTTACATTGAAAAGAAGTCCCAACCACCAGCCAAATAAATACCATAGAATGACGTCGTAGATCTCAACGCAATAAAAGTGATCCGATTAAAACGCATTGGCACACGAGCGACTTTTAAACCAAGTCAGCCAGAAGTGAACGTGTGAGAGGATACACGTCCTTCATCTGGTCAATGGTGGGCGTGCGGATGATGTCGTTGATCCCGATGATGTTCTCATGCTTGAAGCGCAGGAGGATCTTGATCTCTCTCAGGGTGCGCTGGCAGTACGTCTGGTGCTCAAACGGGCTGATCTTCTTGATGGCCACGCGGATCTTGTTGTCCCGGTCGTAGGCGGAGCTGCATCGTTGAAGGGAGAGGAGATAAAAAAACAAACAACAACAACAGAAGTTAATGTTACTGCACTGTCAAAATGATTTAGTTATCGATTCATTCATTCATTCATTCATTCACACACGTAAAAAAGCTGCTGAGAGACTGTAGGCGTTTGTTTTTAGCACTGTGACACACGGCGGATGTGACTTCATTTTATCAGGACAATTATTTCTGCTTGGTTTGGTTTGAAGATTACAGATGTGCTGAGAAGACTCGGGGGTGAGATCTGCAGCAGAGCGCCGGAGCAAAAGGCGACAACATCAGTTTGCGTGTGTTTGATCGAGATAGACGTCAGACTAACGAGCGTCCCGCTGTTGTGAAAGGAAGAAGAAAATGGGTCACAGACAGTACAGGACAGGGGCTCAGAAATAAAGCCTTTCGCACGCAGCAAGCAGGTGCCAGAATCCACCTTCGGCATCAGACCGTTTGTGTGACTAATAAGCTGCCAGAGCGACCACACAAAACACAACTGACTGAGCGAAACAAACAAACATAAACCAAAGACTCAGCGTTGGCCGAGGTTCCTTCGTGATCCCTGATGGCCTCCGCTGAGAAGGTGTGTGGTGGAGAACACACACACAGGACGGACAGGACGCTCACTGGGCCACTTTATTAGGTACTGCAGGTTCATCCGCCCAGTCAGCCAATCGGCCAGTGACGTGACAGACGTGTTGAAGAAGACCCGCCGGGCGTCAGAGACGCGGGAGAAAGAGGAGCGCCGTGATTTGGTTGAAGCCGTCGGTGTGAACCTTTGACTCTCCAGCTTCACACTGGAGATCAAAATTATTTTGTGTCCCACTAACAATCAATAATGCTGCCTTGCTTTTTTTAGCGACTTCACCCAACGGCAGCAGCCAGTTCGGCTCCATTGGGCAATCTTCCGCGGCTAGCCTCCTTACAGGCAAGGGGGGGGGGGCACACAACATACACAGGAAATGAGGAAGTGTGTTTACATGCCTGAGATGTGCGCCGTCTGGAAAGATCTCGCAGAAAGAAGAAGCCAGACCTCGACGTGCGGAAAATACACTGGAGCAGCTCGACACGGTCGGCCTCGTCTCCGACTGCCGGCCATAAATCAGCCAGCAGTCGGACGGAAGGTGAACAAACCAATGCCACTCACACCGTATGGTAGTGTTGTAGTCAGGATGGCAACAACCGAGAACAAGACATTATCAAGACTAGAGAGTATTGAGATGGAGACATTTGACTTCATATATCAAAGACAAATAACAACAAAACAGAAATAAATGGCCCAGTATCTTTTTTTTTTTAATTCAAGTTTGCTTCTAAATGGAACACAGCAACATCTCTTTTCAGCAAGGTATCTTCTAATCATTTTCTTTAACATTTGTGCTTGCTTTGCCACTTTGAACCATTTTCCAAAAAACTTCATAAAATTGAAAAATAAATTAACTAGGAATACTGTAACTCCCGCTTCTGTAAATCGCTCGACTAAATATTTCATCACCTGCAGACACAGAGCAGCTTCACGGCTGGTGGACACATTGTTCATGATGAGTTGTGAACCCCTCCTGGACACAAGAAGAGAATGTGTGCCGATGGGACTCAGAGACGACTGGGTTTCTGCCGACTCTGCAGGCTTCTAATTGCTTGACTCTGCGCTGGTGTGCTGAAGCAGCAGCTCACACGTGTTGAGAGCGCTGAGGGACGACCAGGTGGCGTCAGTGAGCACCGAGCTAAAGACTCCAGTCTCACTATTCTCATTTTAAAATTCTAGAAAATTGCCCGGCACGGATCCATCTTGTAAACTTCCAACCCGACTCATTTTTCCACTGGGGTGGAACAGGTCGGATCAGCCAGCACCCGAGGAGGACAAGAGGGAGCTCAAGCAACTGTGGATGCAGCAGTTTTAACACAACACGACAACCATTCGTCTTTAGTTAAAAAAAAACAAAACAAAACACAAGAGCATCAACAGGTGGTTAAAAAAAAAAAAAAAGTAAAATAAGATATCTGACAGTTGTGCTTTCAATGTGACAGATGGACGGTTTGTTCCATTGTGAGAGACTGAAAATGCAAAGACGATCCACGACTGGCCGCTGCAAGTAAAAACACGTCCAGCGCCGTCAGACTTCAGCGCCTCCTTCCAACCACACTCATTCAAGTCAAGGCCTTTTTTTTTTTTTTTAGATTTTCCACACTGGGAGAAACTAAACTGTGAGCGCTGAGGATCTTTACGCAACACTACTGGTTTGTTCTTCTCGTGGCAGCAGGGGGGGAGAAAGAACAAAGCAAGTCAAAAAAAAAAAAAGACAATTGGCGTCTGGCTGAAGGCGCCTGTCCGTCACATTCTGCCAAGAAAGGAGATCTGGTGCTACTGCTGCGGCTGCAGAGTGTGGAGGATATACAAGTCATCTGTCATCACCCTGCTGCTGCGAAACACTGCAGCGGAGGAAAAAAAAGAAAAAAAGAAAAAGAAATCAAAGCTGCCCACTGAAAGACTTCATTTCAGGTTCACACCGTGCAGAAAAACTCCCCCGACCCGAGCAGCCATTCTGTTAAAAACGCTCCTCATGGCTGTCGGTGGTGGTGGGACGGTGGGAGGAGGTTATTTCCGAACGTTAAAACAGAAAGGACGGCAAAAAAAAAGGAAAAAAGAAAAACACCCACGGAATACGACAAAATAAGAAAGAGGGGGTTGCTATAGTGATGAGTGGGGGATGGTTGGGGGGGGTGGGGTGGAAACGTAAACACGAGTGTGGCAACCTTCTGCCAGGGAAATATGAGTGACCTTCCTCTTCACTTGTGTGTAAAGAGAAGAAGAGAGACAGAGGGAACACTTGTGTGTGTGTGTGCGTGTGTGGGAGTAAGTACATCTCCGTCGAGCAGTCCCACACCATAAGATGTCCTCATGTACAGACAGGCAGACTCTTATTCATCAAGGCTTTGCAGCTAATGGAGCTGCAGCCACCGCCCCACTGACCAGCCAGCCTGTTACTGCTGCTGCTGCTGCTGCTGCTGCTACTGAGCTCGTGACAAAACGCTGCTGATCCATCGAAACATCGGATCAGACAGTTTGGAGATTTATCATAATATATATCTATGCAATATGGATGAAAAGCCAATATAGGAGCGCTTGCTAGACTCAGAAGGTGCAGGTTAGAGGTTCTCTTTGGATGGGAAAAAACAAGCTAAGATGGAAGAAACTCCAAGGCACTCTGATAGAGAGTGACTCTCTGAGGAAGGCTTGGTTGATGAAACGCCTCAGAGCTTTTGAATGTTACCAAGCTGCTGCAATAAAGGCTTTTTAACTTTTCTATGAGAGGGCCTTGGAGCTTCTCCTGTTTTTGCATATTATAAATTGAAGTCTGTATACATTTTTAAATAATTCTACACACGCACGCACACGCGCACGCGCGCGCACACACACACACACACACACACACACACACACACACACACACACACACACACACACACACACACACACACACACACACACACACACACACACACACACACACACACACACACACACACTCTAGAGTCTGGATCTGCCAGAGGTTTCTTCCTACATGCCGCTCTGGTGGCTTTCAATTTGTTTTCTTCCGATTGTGCAAAGCACTTCAAGACTGGTGACTGACTGCCCAACATGCTCATTGTCCCAGTTTAACCTCAGAGGAGGCGAGGCGATCATCTCACATGGAGACGAGTCTTGAAGCCTTCCACAATGTCCTCACACTGTTGTCTGCCACGTTAGAGGGCCAGTGCGACCGCTCGTCACGTCCTGCATCCCAGACAGTGAGGAGACCTCACTGACCAAATGACAGGATGCTTTGGTAGGCTGTCTCGCTAACCCTAGACAGGTGTGCGTGCTATATATACCCCTGGGACATCACAAAGGGTTGATTCTCCACCGCTGTGTGTTTTAGCACACACACACTCTGCAAAGTGGAGCGAGACTGAGCTCAGAAAACATCTGTAGCGGCACGTTAAATTTGACCAGTCATTGCACAACGCAGTCTGATGACTGGCAGTGGGAGCAGACGCCCCATAAAAGCCTTAAAGGCCTTTTGCACTTTGCACCTCATGAAAAACCTGCATTGATTCATAGAGTCGAAACGGCAGGATCTTGAGAATCAAACGCTGCACGCGGCACAACGCCAGCCAGAAACATCAAATTAGGAGACTATAATTCTGCAAAAAGGTGAATTCTGCACAAGGCCGCACTGTTCTGGCTCAACAGGTGTCCGCAAGGCGTGTCCACAAACATGTCATTAAGACGGATCTTTGTTTAGAGTGTTGCTGAAAGCGAGGATGACATAAGCATGCAGCATTTGACCATCAGCACGGAGCCATTAACATCATCATCACTGACAAACAGGGTGGGGTGTGGGGTGGGGGGGGGGAGAACTTTGAGGAAGTACAAAGTTCAGAGAGTGAACTGTGACAGTCTCCACCCAATCAGCTCTCACTGCAGGATGGACTTTGGCAACCTCACACACACTGAGGATTAGCACATCTTTTTTATATATCAAACTTAGAGTTGACCTGGTAAAACAAACTATAGGATTATTATGACTTCACTCGCTGTCCAAACAAATGTGAACACTAATTTTTTTTTTTTTTTGTCGAGCTTTTACACCCGACTGGCTGCGGTGAAGACGGAAAAACACAGGCAGAAAAAAAAGTGAGGCGTATGGTGTTTTGGAAGGTGAAAAAGCGTTGGCACACACGGCGATGACGACGCACAGTGGAAATGTGAAGAGCGGTGGCTCGTCGTCGCTGTGCAACAAGCCGTGGGAACTTCCTCCAGGCTCGATCATCTCTTCACAAATAATGACAACAATCTTTAATTTGCCATTTTTGGTGTTTTTAGTGATGCCATCATTTCTGGAAATGAACAACAACCCTTGAAAAACCAAAGCCAAACCCACAGCTGCTTTCTGATGTCAATGCTGGAAGCGTTAAAGCAAGACGTCATTGCATCTTGCAAGAATGAGTTCTAATCTCCCTTTGCTGCTTCCTCTGCTTCTGCATTGTTTTCTGAGCATGCTCTGTGTGTTTGAGTGTGTGTGTGTGTGTGTCGGGGGGGGGGGGTCTGTTTCCAGGGAGACAGGGATACAAGACTTCACACTGCAGCCGCTGCGTTATGCAATAGAGCTGTTACAAGTATGATGTTGAAGGGGTTGGAAGGAAGGAAAAAGAGAGAGGGCGTGTGTGTGTGTTGGGGGGGGGGGGGGGGCAGAGTCCAACATGCTGCTGCAAAAGCCAGCAGGCAGCAGCTATGGGGGCTTGGGGTGGTGGTGGTGGGGGTTGTTTTCAGAGGAGGTTCAGTCACTGTGGCTGACAGATGATTAAATACATCTGCATTACTGCTTCACACAATACAACTTCAACACTAGAAATATGAAGTGAGCCTGAGACGGACAAGAGGAAATAACTTTTCATGTACACGCAAGCCAACGACCGGGTTTGTGCTCACTGAGGTGTTTAAAAAAAAAAAAAAAAAATGGCCATTGTTGGTGACTGGAGAGCGGCTCACTCTGTTTAATGTGATAACAGAACCATTTAAGAAAACTGCTCAAACTGCTCAGTGAAAAGTTATGAAAAAGTTTTGACGTCGCAAAATATTTGCAAGTAAAAAAAAAAAAAAAAAGGCACAAAAGCACCATTATTTATCTTAAATGAAAGCATCTGGAGAGAAATCATCTGAGCTATTGACACACACACACACACACACACACACACACACACACACACACACACACACGCACGCCAATTGACTATTAAACTGACTGATTAATAGCCTTGACAATATATTTACAGAAAATATCATTATTTACAATATGAATCAGCTGATCTCAGTCTTCCAGTCTCATGCTGCACCAATAGACACATTCATATCATATGACAAAGAAAATCCAGGCCAAACTCAGTGCCAGTGGTTTATCATTAAACAGCGGTGCACGGCCGCTGACAGAGGGAGAGCCGGCATAAAAGTGTTTTTATGAGCACAATTGGCCTCTTAGTGCAACCTTAACAAGGTAGGCCACCTCCACCTGCACCGTCACTTATTGACCATCTTTTCCCTCCTTTAAAGTCAACACGAGCTGGTGGATGGAGGCGCGGCGTAACCCACACGGGGCTCTGCAGAGAGTGGAACGCTGTAAATATTGCAGTGTTTAAAGGTGGCACTCCGACAACAAGGCACTCACTTATGTCCTGGCCTCCCTGCTCTGCCCAGCAGCACTCTGCCACTCCCAGGTGCGACGGCCGTCTAACCACCGGCCTGCCGCCGCCGCTGCCGCCGCTGAGCAAACACAAGACTTTGGCATCGCAGTTTGACTTTGTTATCTATCCGCAGCGTCCGAGAGCGAGCAGCGAGCCGAGGCTCTTGAGCGACACAGGCTGACTTGCTTTCATTTTCTTCACACACTTCTTCATTTGGTCGAGCGAGTGAGCAGTTCGGAATTGGGGTCAGGACCACCGTGACAATATTTATGCGTTTCTGTGAGTCCATGAAACATTTTGTACCAAGATTTTCGAGTCTTTTAATTGGCCCAAGAAGCCACAAATATTTCCTGGTAAGTGCCGACCGGATTACACCAATCTGCAAAATCTAAATAAACAGAACATGGATTATCACACGGAAATTCAAAAGTGTGAAACGCTGCAAATAAGGAGGCGCGTCCTAATTAGTTGTTAATTAATTGTTTATTTAAATTTGATTGAGGGGGAGTAAAAATTAAAATGTAAATTTGCTCAGCGGTGGGTCTGCTGCCCACCAGTGAGTGTGCAGTGTGCTGAGCCAGCAGGCGGCCGAGGGAGAGACATGGAGGCTGAAGTGCAGGGAGAAGGTCCTCCCTCAGTTTGTCAGCGATATAAATTTAACATTTTTTGTTTTGAGGGCCTGCAGGAGCACCACTTGAGCAAGGGATGAGTCAAAACAACAGTGTACTCAGATAAAAACACTTGCACGCACTGATTTCCAGGCAACTTAGAGAACACACACCTTGGCTTTTGAAATACAGAGGACCAGATTTTTTTTTATTATTATTATTATTTTGTTTTTGTTTTTGTCATTCCGAAACGCCACTGTCCCAGTTTTACCTTCTCAAAGGCCACAACACTTTTAATCCAAGATAAGTCTAAAACAGAACTGGGCAAACCTTTTGACTGGAAATGTGACAGAGGGGCAGCGGAGCAGCCGCAGATGGATGGAGTGTGTTGGTGAGCCACCTCGCAGGAGGAAAAAATATATCATGGGGTATGTAGAAAACATGCTTGCTTTAATGTCAATAGAAAATGAACCAAAGCAAATGAATGAAACGGTTTAGAAAATGTGAGTGGCATAGAGAGCAGCAGCAGCAGCAGCAGGTGGAGACGTCTGACATGTTTGTTTGAAGCAGAAACGTTGGCGCTCATCTTGGCAGGCGCAATCGCCAAAATTACACAAATTACATCTCCTTCTAAATTGTACAGGAGGTTTTAGCCGAGTGTGAAGACTCGCATTCTCCCCCTCTGCCGCGCTCCCATTGGCTGAGGAGCGGTGGTACTGATGTCAGAGGCAGAGAGGGTTGCCGTGGCGACGGGTGCCACGGTGGCATTTGAAGAGGACGGCTCGTGGCAAAACCAAGCGGATCGTCAGGGAGCGGCGAGGATCCAGGCGGGTCAAGTAGCCCAGATAAAGATTGAATGAGTGTCGATGGGTTTCTGAGAGGAGGGCTGATAAAAAATATTCTGTACGAAAAGCCGAGCCAGAAGAAACGTGACGATGATCATTTGATCAGGGATTAGATAGCACTTAAAACGACAGTGATGATGTGGAATATTGTTCCAGATGTTTATTTTTTTTTACCCTTGAGTGACATCATGAAGAGAAGTGTCTGTGTAAGATTATATATATATATATATGTATATATATATATATATATATATACATATATATATATATTTATTATGGTGATTTTAAAGTCTGAAAGACAAAGAAATTGTCCCGTAAAGTCCTCCAGTCTCTTCATCTATGAGTCTGTCTGTTAATGAACACTCGGACTATTTCGAAACCATGCCATTTGAAATTTTCCAACCACAGCTGCTGCACATCAAGTTCGTTCGTCTGCAGAAGCTAGAAAAGAAACAGTTCAGACCGCAGGGGCCAACAGGAAACGGCTTACATTTCACAACATTGTTCTGTCCTTTAACTCCTCACAGGTGTTTTTAAAACAAATCCAAACACAAAATCCACTAATAAGCAATAATGACATCTGAACAGCAGCCAAGACCAGACTACAACCACAACGAAGGCTCAAAAAAAGAGAAAAAGGCCATCAGCGAGTCATTAGTTTTATTCAGATCTTTAATTGACAAGAAATATAATTATCTTCTTTAATTTTCCAGAAAAAAAAAAGACTCATTGGGCCGAGCAGAAACATTTGCAGGCCATCATGTCATGACTGTGAAAACAGAGCGTGAGACAGTATCTGGATATTGTGCAAGCGCAGGTTTCCACGAAGCGAGGCTCGCGGTTGACGACTGATCTCAGTGGTTCTTGGCCACTAAAATCTCCCACATGCAACGGCCTTACCAACAAATAACAGTCTATAGAGGGAGACAAACCCAACTGAACTGTCTACAGAAGACCGAAATAGACAGAAAACAACAGACAATGGTGCCATGTTCGCTGGCCTCTCAGTTTTCTTTGCTGTTCAGCTGACCACAAGATTTCTAAGACGGCACAGCATCGCTTTCCAGCTTTTAAAATGATCACTTCACAGTTGTTAGAATGCTTTGTTGATTTGTAACCGGGAGAACTGCACCTCTTTAACAGTGATACAGAACAAAAAGTGCAAAAGTGGAATAGAGCGAGAGAGAGAGAGAGAGAGAGTTTGATTTTTAAAACAACTTTATTGCTGCTTTCACAGTTTCTTTGTTTCTTTTAATGACTGAGTGAGAGAGAGAGAGAGAGAGCAAGAGAGAGAGAGAGAGAGAGTTTGATTTTTAAAACAACTTTATTGCTGCTTTAACCGTTTCTTTGTTTCTTTTAATGACGCAAGAGAGAGAGAGTGAGTGAGTGAGAGAGAGAGAGAGAGAGTGAGAGACTACAGAGTTGCCTGGTACAGGATCATATAAATTTTGCTGCCTGCCTGCCTGCCTGCCACCCTTTGGCAGCTTCACTTCACCTCAACACTGCTCGTGCCAACGTCAAGATGGCTTTGAGAAGAACACGACCAACCAGCTCCCGCGTCTCTGCATATTTGCAATGACAGTCAGAGGTGCCAGAGCGACCAAAGGAAGACGTCGCACGGTGAGAAACACAAGGTTGAGAGAGCAACCGAGCCAGAGACTGGACAGGCCTGTTCTTTTCTCCTGAGAGGGAGCCAGGCAGACCAGGCACCCAACACTGAAATCACTGGGTACAGTTAGTAAGTTTCTAGGACAACACCTTAGTTTACAGTCTCAAGGTGAGCCAAGCAAAAAACTTCAACTCATCCTCTATCCCACTTTTTTTCTACATGGACTTCTCTAAAAAGTAGCATGAAAAACTTTTATCGATTGTTTTGTTAGAATCTGATTCAGAATGAAAACCCAATAGAGTTTTCCTTCACTTGAAAGAGAAATTTACACAACACAATAAATACTACACATACAACTACACGATGACTGATGAACTTTTGAATCTTTTGTGTGCTAATGACTTCCTGTTCTATCACCATAAATGTGTGCAATTCATTCATCCAGAGGCTACTGAAGATTTTTTTTTCAGCAGTTCTAATTAAGGTCTCTCCTTGTGTAAGTCTGCGCAGCAGTGAAAATATTTTTTGGCCTATGCAATAGCAAGCCAGAGTCAAACGATATACATGTTCCTGCCAAGTTGCTGCTGACAGAGTCTGTGAAGAGTTTCCATGAGTGGGGTACACGAGGACCACTGCCTGACACGCAAAATCTCTCAAACCAGAAATAGGGATTTTATTTTTTTGGGGGGCGAGTACACTGACATCACCTACTTTCACTGTCTTCCAGCACAACACCAATCATACTAGTAATAGGAGCAGTGAGAGCACGAAAGACCAGCTTAAAACCAGGAGGACAAAATATGTTTCATCCAATTTAAAACACATCATGTTTGAAAGAAATACTGGGGCAGGTAATTGCACCAATCTTGCACAAAACCTTCATGCAATACTTGTTTCTCTCGCACGCATACTTCTCTCTTGAACCACAACCATTGCACAAACAGATGCCATTGATAAAGACGCAGCAAAAAAAGAGAAGTCTTCATAAACACACGCATCAGTTCACAAGCCTGGTAGTGGTCACTATTTTAATTGTCGTTACCTTCCATCAATTAGGAGTTGCAAGCACTTCTTAAATATGGGCTCACGTGCAGCAGAAGCGCTTGACTCTGCACTCGCTGAAGGCTTCAATGATTGATCAACGTCATGAGTGCAACTACTAAACATGTGCAGCGTATAGCTGCAACAACATTCTAAATCTCTTAACAGTCTCTCTCTCTCTCTCTCTCTCTCTCTCTCTCTTTCTCTCTCTCTCAAAAGGGTGCATCTATCTACTGTATCTATGAGTGATCCCTCAAAGACAAGTGCAACAGTACATACGCGCTTGTTGCTAATAGCTGACTACACGATTAGACTGATAAGAAAGTGTACGTCAAAGTTTACGCTGCTCCTGTGGTGCGGCGGCTACAGGACACGCTGGGGGGGGGGGGGGGGGCGCAACGTGTCAAATCAGTATTCTGAGAAAAAACTCAGCTCCGCTCTTCACGGAGGGGGAAAAAAAAAAAAAAAAAAAAAAAAAAACAGCTACGCCGCTGTTGTTTGACACAAGGACCATGCATTATGTAATTGGGTGCAGCGTGCACATCTAAGGTCAACAACATTGCCACGGGCTGAAGAACCAACAAGGTGTTGTCGCTTTTTGACGGGGTAGACCGAGAGAAGACAGCTTGGTTGCATTTTGAGGATGTAACACACGTTCACAAAATAGAGAAACTATGTCGTGTAGAGAGAGTTGCTGAATAATCTGTGGTTCTGAGGTTTTTGGATGTGACCCCGAGCCAACACGTTGCTGTGAGGCTTTCAAAATCCTTTGTCAAAACCTGACATTAATATCAGTTACAGAAGCAGACGTTAAAATGAACCCCGCCTCCACCTGAGGTGCCCCTTCATAACAAATCATGTAAATATCACCAGCAACATTCCCACAATTCCACATGCAGGTACTAAGATAGTGTGGAAAATAAGGAAGGTACAGATGCAGAATTGGAGCAAAATCGGCATTGACTGGAAGTGAAGCTTAGTTTGGTGGCGAGGAACTGAAATTAAAATGATACAGATTGGGTGGAGGAGGAGGAGGAGGGTGGTGTGTTCCCATTTCAAAAGTCAAAGTAAATTCTTGTGGAATTTACCGGGAAGCTCGCACACACCCATTCTGGCCCAGAGTGAAAATAACAGCACAAGTTGTGTGACGACTGAATCAAATATAACACAACTTTACTACAACTATCACTACTACTACGACTACTATTAGCAGTAGTAGTCGTAGTAGTACCTGTTACATATAAAAGAGCTTGAGTTGGTTTTGGTAAAGGTAGGCTAAAAAAAAAGGGGGGAAAAAGAAAGAAAAAAAAAAGAAGACAAGACTGACTGCTTGAGTGTGACACAACAACGGCCCATTAGAAATCCTGGCAAAACGCGAACTTTGGTGGAGTCATCCAGCCAAACGTGGTGATTTCCTCCCCGGGCGAACAATCACCGTTTAGGAACGTTAACATTTCCATCCGCAGCTAGCTTTGGAAAAACAGCCACGAAATTCTGATCGGTACTTTTCTTAAATGTTGTTTTAACGGAACCGCGGTCCACTAGCTGCCGCTAGGTTGGCTCTGACCGGAGAAAACTTACCACACCATTCCGTAGGCTCCTTCCCCGATGTAGGAGAGGTTGCTGTACCGAGGGCCGACGTCGAAGGCCTGGCCGCGGACTAGCTCCGTGCCCGAGCCGGAGCCGGAGCCCGGGCTGGGGCCGCAGCCAGCAGGGGCAGACACCTGAGCTGTCGCCATTGTCAGGATTGCTGGTTGGTAGTTTTCTTCTCTTGTTTTTTGAGGGGTGAAACAATGCGAAGGAAGGACGGAAGGATAAAACGGCGACTGAATTAAGCCAGTTTAAAAGAGAAAAATCAATAAGGCTGCTTGTGTCGCTCCGTTCGAGTGAAGCAGCAGCTTGCGGTGTGTCGGAGGCCTTCACTGCGTCTGCACTGTGAGTGAGTCTGCTTCTCTTCTTCCTCCTCCTCCTCCTCTTTCCGTCACTGAGTGCGTGTTCGAAGCGACCACACCGCTGCTGCTGTGCTGTGCTGTCGCAGGCAGGCAGGCAGCAAGACAACCAGCGGAGAGAGGCGCTGCCTGCTGCTGCTGCAGGAAATAACGAAGGAGGTCATGTGACAACGGCTCCCGCCTCCTCCATCTCATCTGTTTCTGCAAGGAGATGATGATGATGATGATGATCATCATCATCATCAGCAGCAGCAGCAAGGAGCCGAGCTAAATCATCAAACACATGTCCTTAAATCTGTTATGGCCCTAAATTATATCCAGTAAGGAAAAAGCAAACCAAAGAAAAACTTTTTTGCGAACGAAGAAAATAACTCCTTAGTAGTTTTCCCTATAGTTGCTTATCTTAACTGTCCCCATAATATGAGGATTTACTGAACAGATTAACCCCAACTCAGTGTTTTTGTTACAACGATATTTGTCTTGGGCGTTGATACCTCACTCATTTCCTCCAGGTTAGAAACAGTTGCCTCGTTGCCTTGTTTACGTCCACTTTCAAACACAAGGCAAAATTTGCTGTTTTCCTGGAAAATTAAATTGAGATTTAGGATAATTAACTGGTCAATCTGGAAAAAGTAGAACTTGACTCCACTACAAATAACCACAACTTCAATATCCATTTTTTAAACTAATATTCATATACACCTCTAGGCGGCAGTATACATCGGGCATGAGTAAAAAGTAGAGAAAATAGCCTTTCACGACGAAGACGATTGTCAAGTTGACCGAATTTGTTACAATTCCTTGACTGATGTCGTCTGTTAGAGCAAAATTAGAGCGGAACTGAATGAAAAATCACTTCATTTCTGTTCACACACTCGGAAAATTCTGGTTTAATTTATTTATTTATTTTATTTCAATTAACTATAAACGTATTTTATTTACAGTTAACTCTATAAATAAAGTTTTAATAGCCCATTCACTATAGCAGGAACCCGGAAGTAAACCGGAAACAGTAAGCGGCTCCACATTACCTTGACGCGCTCGCTGCCCTTGACCGACCCACGTGAGCTCCGCTCAGCCTCCGCACTTCACGTTAAACCGTCAACACTACGAAAGAGGAACTGGAGTGAAACGGAGTTTATTTGGAACAGCCTATTTTAGTGTGAAGACTGGCTACTAGCTCCCTGCTTGCGGCTAAGCCTTGTGTAGAATGTCTGGCAGCGGTAGATCGCTGTTGTTCCTCCTGCGGCGGTGCGTCACGGGCAGGCAGACGCGGCTGTCGTCGGGGATCCAAGCAGGAGGGAGCTGGTCGTCACACCGGTGCTGTCATCTCCTTCAGCAGCAAACAAGGACACCTGCGTGTCGCCAGAGATCCTTTCAGCCTCTGTCTGTGTTGAAATTGAACCACGTCGGCCTCTGCACCAAGGTTAGTTCGTCCTGCTGTTGCATTCTGAGTATCACGGATCGACGTTGGCATCGTCAGTCATTCAGCGGAGGAAAGTTCGCGCAAGATATCTGTAAATGATTTTTCTCTGCAGGCCGGAGCACCATGGGAGGAGGAGTACCCACCACTGCCAGCCTACCAGTCAGAACCAGACAAGAAGGAGGTTTACATTGTGCAAGTGAAAGGTCTGCCATGGTCTTGCTCAGCTGAGGATCTCCTCAATTTCTTCTCCGGTGAGCTATTAGTGATAGGCTTTCTGACATTCTATGAACCATGATGCAGCTATTCCAGGGGTGGGCCAGATTTTTTGCCTGGTGGGCCACAGTGGATTGTAAAATGTGACAGAGGGGGCCGGAGCAGCAGCAGATGGATGGGGTGTTTTAGTGACCCACCTCAAAGGAGAACAGCCTGAGTTGGTCTTTCATGAAATAACCCAGGATCAAAACAGTGAATTGATGCATCTTTCCTGTGATTTAGATTGCAGGATCCGAGATGGCGTCAATGGGATCCATATGACCACGGACAGGATGGGCCGACGGTCGGGCCGAGCCTTCCTGGAGATGGAGCACGAGGAGGACGTCGGCAAAGCTCTGGAGAAGCACCGCCAGTACCTCGGCCCTCGTTACGTTGAAGGTTTGTCATTCTTAAGTTACAGTCGAGGTCTGAGCCGCTGACGGCAAACACACTGTACTTTCCTCAGATATTTAGGAAGTAAAAACTAAAAGTTATGCGATAAGTTGTTCCATTTTTGTGATTTTGCAGTGTTTGAAGTGACGAACAGGGACGCTGAAGCCATCCTGAAGAAAGCCATCCCGACTCCCGCTGATGATGGAGTGGTGCGGCTCAGAGGTCTCCCCTTCAGCAGCACTGAGGCCGACATCATTGAGTTTTTCTCAGGTTAACTGCATCTTAAGTAGACACACATACAAGTCTATGTGTAAGAACTTCTTCACGGTTAATTAAAATGTCCAAGATCTTTGTTTTTGGCAGTGTGGAGCAACCTCACAAGCATAATTGTCCTTTTGTACTTCAATTCATCAGTAGTTCAAGTTAAGGTAAAACAAACAAACAAACAAACGTGTCTGCGTTTCTAACCTTCAGGTTTAGACATTGTTGAGAATGGAGTTACCATCATCACAGACCGCCAAGGAAGAAACTCTGGAGATGCCTTTGTCCAGTTTTCTTCTCCGGAAGCAGCCACCAAGGCTCTGCAGAGAGACAGAGACGTGATGGGACACAGGTGGGCCGCCTGCAGTGGGACCTGCACTCCTCTCATCATCCCACCTCAAGCTACTGGACTCATTTGTGTGTGTGGCTCACCGGATGCCGTCTGCTGTTTGCAGATACATTGAGGTGTTCCCCAGCAGAAGTGACGAAGTCCACAGCAGGAGGACGAGGAGTTCAGGGTCTCTCCAGAGCAGCGATCAGCCGGCCCCCAGGAGGACGCCCGCGCAGAGCAGCACCACAAGCAGTGAGGAGCTTTCAGAGAGCCTCTAGACAGACGTTTTTCCTTTTACATTATTTGTAAAAGGGAATTGTACCTTTTTCACATTAGTTTAGTGCAAGCAGTGGTTATTAATTCAAACAACAACAAAGATTCAAATATATGGGAAGCAATCTTTGTGAAAACATTAGAAATTATTGATTTGCTAAAATACAAATAAATTTGGGAGTTTTGTATTGTAATCGTAAAGAGATTGATGGGTTCAGTAGTTTAGTTGATTGTGTAAGATGTAAAAGGCTTCACATCGCTGTCTCCTCTACCAGGATCTCCCCAGAGCTCAACAGTTCAGCTCCACTACGTGCACATGAGAGGGATTCCCTTCAACGCAGCTGGAGACGATATTATAGAGGTAAAAGAAAAGGAGAATGTCCAGCAGCTGAAGCTCAGAGCTCTTGTTGAATTGCTGTGTTTGAGGTCATTTGATTTAACAAAGTGTATCTGTGTCTTTTTTTTGCTCGCCCATGCAGTTCTTCTCTCCTCTCATCGTGTCCAAGATTCTGCTGGAATGCGGCTCCAATGGCCGGCTGACCGGTGAAGCCGATGTTTTCTTCACCTGCCACCAGGATGCAGTAGCTGCCATGTCCAAAGACAGGAAGCACATCGGTAAGACACTAAACACTCCACTCACACTTCAAGTCTGATGCAATACTAATATATTTAATGTCTGTAATGTTTACACCTCCTCAAATGTTCAGGAGACCGCTACATCGAGCTCTTCCTGAACTCGGCTGATCCTGACCAGAGGTGAAGAACACGTCCAAATCCACTCACTTGAGATTTTCACTGTCGACACAGAAACTCCATCCTCCCGCGTTTTAACCTTTCGATCAAACTTCTGCTGATATTTTAGCTCACATGTAATGTATCATGCGCTCCTTTCTCATCCAGGTGAATGTGGACACTTTGATGCCGAGCATGTGCACCAGACGAGACAATGTATTTATTTTTTGCAGCCTGATGCGGACATTAACCAATAAACATGACAAAAAGCCTTCTGGGTCTCTGTTCCATCTGTGGACGTGAGTTTCGGCAGTGACACTGCCTCTGGGTACTTTGAACTACTGAGGTGTAGTTCAAAGTGCCCAGTAAGAGCTGTTGCAGATTGTGGATTGTAGCTGCTTTTGAAAAGGTAAATGATGACAAATGCAGGAAAATAAAGACACATTAGTATTTGATGAAAACAAACATGCATATGTTAAGCCAGATATTGGCCCCGCCCTCTGAGACCGCTTATGTCCACTTCCAGTCACGTGGAAGGTCCAACAAAGGTTTAGCAAAAACCTGAGTCCAAGATAAAGGCTGTAAACAGAGGGCTAAATATGCTTCTTACCTTCAGTTGGATCATACCCAAATAACTAAAATATAGGTTTACTATGGAACCATTAAACAACCAAATTCTTTGAAATGAATCCAATTCAATGTATAATTATTAAAAACGAATAACTCCTTTAAAATGAGACAAGTTCAGGTCAAATAATCCAGTCACAAACTGACAAAACTTCATAAAAGTTTATTATGTATTTTAGCGGCATTTCCAGCTGTTAGTTATTGTAGCTCCTACTGGCTCAATTAAACGTTAACTAAATGCTTCTACTTTGACATTTTTTGCATGAATCAATAAGACATGAATAAAAAAAACCAAAAAATAAACCCTGAATTGCGCCGCTAATGTTGCACTGATGAAGCCACTTCAAATGAGAGAGTCATGCATTTAAAAAAAAAGCGCCACAAAATGTTAAGATGCCCCGAAAATGACAGATTATTCAGCGGAATCATCAAGTCTGGTGAGTAGTAGTAATTTTTTTTTTGGCGTAGCTACAGACAGAACCGTCATCTCTACATTAACATCAACTCTGGTGATATTTGTATTAAAGATGTAGAAAAAAAAAACTTTCACTATTTTTTCAGTGTTTTCATGGTTATGCAGTTCCATGTTTTTGGCAAAAATGTCAGAGATATTTAATTTTGCCAGCGACACTCAGACTAATGCGCCACTTTTAGAACAAAGTGTAAATGATATCATTCATCACATGCTGACCTGTGATTGTATAGAGATCACACTCTTCAAAAGAAAAAGAAAACCTAGTATCCAGTTTTTGACCAGGTTTTTTTTTTTTTTAAATAAAACTTTTTTATCTTTAAAATAAATTCAGTTGGGAATGACGTCTACCGTTGACCTAGTGTTGAAGAAAACCTGGATCTAAACTCGTGAGATGATTTAAATGGTCTTCTCACAAACCAGTAATGTCCAAGGAATATGTGTGTATGTGTGTATTTATATATATATATATATACATAGACACACACACACACACATATATATATAATAATTGTTTAGACTATTCATTTTTTGAAGGTCCTCAATATTAAAAGTCCACTGCAGCTCGACTGACACTTTGATCCACAGACGAGGACTTTGGTTCTCGACAGCTCCTCAGAGGAACCGATCTGGACTGACTCAAGGCAGCTAAACTAACACCAGTCCAGAAAGTGTCAGAACTCGCTGGGATCCGTCATTAACCAGGGCAGAAAGTGCATTTTGGCCAGTGCCACTTTTACAAATCAATGGCGCGTTCTTGCCGTGAGCGAGCCGAGCGAGTGCCTTCATGTGGGCGTGGAGGCGTACTGCTGCAGCAGCAGGGAGAAGCAGGAGGTGCACACCGTCTCCGGCAGGATGGACGAGGGCAGCGGCAGCTCGTTGCGCACGCAGCTCTCGCAGAAAAGCCCGCTGCAGTTCTTGCACTGTTTCTGCGGACGGAAAGGCAGGATTAATATGCACCCCAATGAAATAAGCTGAAGAAATCTGAACGGTAACCCTGGTAACAAACATCATCATCAGAGCAGCTCAGTGGTAGAGTGTCCTGCCCTGAGACTGGGAGGTTGTGGGTTCCATCCCTGGCCGGCTCAGACCAAAGACTGTAAAAATGGTGCCCATTGCCTCCCTGCTTTGCTTTTGTCACTGGGACTTTACCTTTAACAAAGTGCTTAATAGATAAAAATATCAACCAGCTGGAGAACAAATTCAAACTCGTCAGTTCCGTGTCTGTCAGCAAACTTTAAAGTGCGCAGCCTTTCTAAGCAGCAGAGCCGTGAGCGTGTGCAGAAGCTGTGGATGTCCGAAAAGCCCAGCAGTGTCACAGCTGCACCTTCGTCCGCAAAAGGGAGTCTTCCTCTTCACACATGGTGCAGATGGAGGGCTGGCCAATGTCCACGTACGACTCATCCTGCAGAAAACCAGTCATTAAGCAACTCAATCAAGAGATGACTATTGATACACAGTCGGGCACCAAATTAGCCGGTGGCAGCGCTCACCTGTTCATCCTCATGATGAGACAAGGACCTTGAAGAAAGAGAATAAATGAATAAATTAATACAGGTGCAGTGGAAAGAAAATGCATAATTTCCTGCAATGACGCATCTCGTCCGACTTCTTACAAGCTGGAGCTCAGACTGGTTTTGTCCTCGGCTCCCATCAGTAGGTGCTCGTCCAGCCTCTTGACCGAAGGCGACTCTGGGAGGCTCTGGTGGCGGGAGGAGGAAATGCAGACGAGGTGTCGGAACAGAACAGAGGCTGCAGCTGGAAAGCAGCTGCTGCTCACACCAGTGTCTGGATGGGTCAGTCGCTCTTTACCTGAGACACGCTCTCAGCTCGCCTCCCCTCTCTGGCCTGTCTGGCTGCAGCGGCGCTGCGTTGCTCCCACTCCTTCCTCAGCTCCTTCTCCAGACTGGCCCTGGAAAACAACAGCGGCTCTCACTAGCAGCGTTCATGGTGATAAAACAATGAAAAAATGAATAAACAACAAAATCAAACCCCAAAGCCTGGGCAATTTAAGACTGAAACTGAAAATCTTCTGTGGGTTTATTCATAAAACAAACGATACAAACGATCAAAATTCCAACGTCAAATTCAAAGACAAAACAAATTCTCCAGAAATAAGAAAAATCCCTCCTTGACTTTTCCTTTGACATTTTTTTGTTTGTTTTACAACACGCAGCTCTGGAAATAAAGTCTTTGTGACATCACAAAGATCACAAACACCTCCGCTAGGTGGCGCTGATTTACCTGTGCTTGGTCAGCTGCTCCACCTCCACCTGCAGACTCTCAATCTTGTCTCCAAAGTCCTGCTTGAAGAGCCGGTTGGCCTCCAAGGCCGAGTCGCGCTCTCTCTCCGCCTGTTTGTATCTGCATTCGAAAGTTGGGGGGGTCGTTTGATGTAACAATAAGGTATCAACACATAAAAAACAAAAACAAACTGAACACACACAACAAAATAAAACATGACAGGAAAGCAGGGCTGAAATGATTTAAAACAAAAAAAGCGAAGGGGAAACTTCAACCAAAGAAGATGAAGCAGGTTGCAGAGTTGGTTGAGGGTTTTATTAGCCTAATGGTCACTACAGTTTTACATCAATGTCATGTTCACGTACAAGTCAAACCTCATCGACTCAAATTGCCCTTCCCTGCCTCCTGATACGAGTGCCTACGCGTGGCACAACTTGTGTTATTTATTTTTGCATGTTTGTTTGTTTGTTTTATAGTTCTAGTGGTGTGAAAATATCGAGGCACAGTCTCCGGCGGTGGTCGAATTTCTTTGGAATAACACGGCGGCAAGTCCATGAACCGTCTATGAAACGCTCTGATCTGATTTGCTCATCCTACTGTGGCAGGGGAGCCGCCAGGCGGCTACTTTCTCTGTTGGAAATGAACAACGAACCCAAGTAGAAAGCAGACGTGTGAACCAAAGTTAGTGGGAGAACACAAGGGGAGAAGGGCAGCTAAAGGTGGGATCCAGTCCACACTAGTCAAAGCTGATGCTGCAGAGTGGCGGCTGCAGGAGGTGGTGGTGTGGTACCCATGTTATGTTATTTCTAAACAACAGAGGAGCTTTGTACAAGAGAAAGGAAAAAAAGCCCCACAAATCTTAGTTTGGTTATGAGTCTAAGTTAGGCGGGATTGTATGTTTAGGCTGTCGAAAACGTTGCAGCTACTGCTGCAGCTGCAGCAGCTTCTCTGCTGCCGAGTTCAGGTTCCTGGCCTGCTTCACCGAGTGCTTCTCACTGATCAAACCATTGAAAATAAAGAAATAAGAAATGAAGAAATAAATATAATAAATAAAATAATGACGATGGAAGATTATGACGACGGATGAGAGAGAGGAAAAAAAACAGGAGATTAAGTGATTCTGTGATGATATTAACAACAATAATAATAAAGCATGAATCCCAGCTGCAGAGCGAGAAGTTCTCACCTGGTCTCCATCTGCTTGACAGTCCCCGTCATCTGGTTGATCTTCTCCTCCAGCCGTGCCATGACTTCGCTCTTCTGTTTGGAGCTGGCGTCGGCACTCTGAGAAGGAGCAGAGCCGTGAGACAACTGGAAGCCAAGAGGCATCAGAATTGTGGATGAACCACAGAGGCTTGATTTGGTCTTCTGCTGCTTTTATATCTACTCTCACTGGACTTTGTTTCCCCACAAATGTGGAGATACTCCTGTTAAAACGCACAGAAAAGGAAGCGTCATGTTTCCTAGATGCCTGATAAAGTGGCTTTTTGTTGAATCAGATTGAAGCCTCAAAAAAGGATAAAACACGGTCAAAAACAGAGCAGCACCGGTAAAATCACAACATAAATACAATCAAAGTGAGCGACACAGTGCTCCAGGAAGTCCAGCCTCACCTGTGACTTGTGGCTCAGCTGCTGGTTGATGGCACGCAGGTCCTCCAGCTGCTGCCGGAGCTCCACCAGAGCGTCCTGCTTCTCGCAGACGTCCTTCTCCAGCATCTTCATGGACAGCTCCATCTCCTGCTTCATCCCGATCTGCACCTCCAACTCCTTCTCCACATCCTGCACACAGAGCACAGAACTCTGACTTCAGCACGACGTTCCAGCAAGCGAAGCGCACGCACAGTTATTATGTTTTTCTCCCCACAACCATTTTGGCTATTTTTATGCTTGCTTTGTGAAGAAAATAAATAATCTTTTAATAGTTTGAGAGAAGTTCAAGGCGGCTGAAACGCACCAATCGGAGCAAAGTTTCCTCTTTGAGCTGCTTGCGCGTTTCACCCAGCACTCCATCAGATGGCGCTTCGCTTCTCGACGCCTGAAAGAGATGAAAAAGAAAATCAAAAACGACAGAAAAACGCAGCAAGAACAAACAAAAACGATGAAGCGTCGGAGAAACGCAGGAAGCATTAGAAGAGCAAAAAACACAGTGTTTTCCTCAGCTAAAAATAGTCATCACTGTACCCAATTACTGCTTTTACATTGAAGGCTTTTAAAAATATTTCAGAATGAAAATAGAATAAGAGTGTTAAATATTAAATGTTACCACAAATCCTAAAAAATCCGGAAAACTACCCTTCATGTTTTGATAAAAACAGTGATTTTTCAAGGCAAGTTTCAGTTGCTTTCTTTCCAATTTATATGTGAGATCCCAAACTGGCCCAGTAGGTGTCCCTGCTGTGCTGGAAGTCATTTTGAGGTCACAGGTTCTCAAATGCATGGTGACTGGTTTACCTTCCTGGACTCCAGCTGATAGGAGCTCTCCTCCTTCACTCTCTCCACGTCCTCTTGTAAAGTGATGATTCTGTTGTTTGCTACTGCAAGCTGCACAGACACACAGTAAACATGTAGAATAAGAGCAGCCGCGCACAAAGAGCTGCCAAGCAAAAAGGTTTCTTGAGGCACTCGTGTTTATTAGGAGCAAACCTCACCTCCTCTGTCAGCTTGGTGTTGGACTTCTCCAGGACGTCCACTTTGGCCTGGAGGTTATTTACTGATGCACTGTAAACGCACAGACACATTAGATCAGTCGGGGTGAGGAGGATGGGACGGGTCCAACAGGCTGCAACGTGGTGAAGGAAGTCCTTCTGACGAACCCTAGATGTCTGTTCAGTTCCTCCACGTAATTCTTCTGGTCCAGGATGGCTGTGATCTGACCGTCGCTGAGGAAGCACACAGGAGAAAAAAAACGTATATTATCTATTATCTGTTTGCATGGCAGCGGCTGTAAGAAACAGGTAAACGGATGCACTGACAGTTGGATAAAACAGGGGTCAGTTAACTGCCGCTATAAACAGTTCGGAAAGTTTGAAAGGTGCCACATTCGACAGAAAGAAGTGAGTCAAGTCCATCTTTTGCTCCTCCTGCTTGCTCCACTTGTCGGAAATTGCGTGTGTGTCAGCCCTTTGTGATGTCACACGGGGCACTGAAAGCTTTTCCAGATCTGTGACAACAACACCTAAGGCAGAGTGCTTCTTCAGCACAAACCTGTAAACAAAGGGCTAAAAATCATGTTGTTGAAGCTCAATCAACTTCATCCATTGTGACGCTAAGCAAAGGCTTCAGCCTACACCTTTTTGGTCGATGATTATAATTATTGCATTGTTTTGTCAATGTTAAAACATGTACAATATTGAAAACCACTGAAATGAACTCACTAAAACTATACTAAGCTGCACTGGCGTTGCACTGGGATGAGACACACAGATCTGTGAAACAATGCAGGGTGGACCACGACAAGGCGGAGCATCAGAAACAGTTGGAGTGAATGTGGCGATAGAGGCGGCGGGAAGCATCACTCACCCCTCTGCACTTTTACTGGTGTGTCCTCCTTCTTTGAGGTACATGGAGAAATCAATCACGCCGACCTGGTCCCAGTAATCAGAGGGGAGACGAGAAATCAATAACCAACTAAAAGCAGGGGAAGCAGATCAGTTGTTGGAGAGACAGAGGGAACAAAGTGAGAAGTGATGGAAGAGTCACCTGAGAGTCCAGGTCTTCTCCCTTCATGCACAGGTTGGCGTCGATGACGTTGAGGCCGACGAGCAGCCCGGCGATCACCGCACCCTCCTCCTCCATCATCAAGGCATTGGGCTCATAGAATTCGCTGCGGAGACGAGACGATGGTGAGCGAAAATCGAGAAATGAAGAACATTTCAACCCAACGTCCGCGCCGATGCACACACCTGAGCAGGTCCTTCCTGTTGATGATGGTCTTCATGTAGTCGGAGAGTTTCTTCTGCATCAGCGCCAGCCGCAACCAGGCTCGCCCTCGACCCAGGGGAGTCCTGCAGGAAAGGGAATCTTGGTCATGTCAAACTGTACCGTCTGTTTTGAAACAACGGGATGGATTTGATGAGGCTCACTTGAGTCCGGGCAGGTCTTTCACGCTGGCAGTGATCTCTCCTGCCTCGGGCGTCAGCTTCTCCACCAGCTCCAGGGCCCCCCAGAAGGACTTGTTCTGGCCCAGGAAGGTCTTCTTGGCTGAGGGTGAACAGAGACACTGCTGATCATGACACGCCTTCAACACACTTTGGCCAGTGTTTCCAGGGTCAGGTAAGATTATGCAAAAGTCTAATAATTTTTTAGGGTGTTGTGTAATAATTACTCCAGAATTGGTGGAGACAGCATATAAAGTACTTGGAGCCTGTAAGCTGCAAGCCTGTACGTCAGATGGAAAATATAAATTGTTTCAAAATTGGGACTTTTTTCCAAACGTCACATTTTTGGTACTAAAACTTGCAAAAATGTGCGTGGATCTGTAAAGGCACCTGATTTATCCGAACACTGTAAAACAACAGTAAATCTCCTGTGTTTGAGGTACAAAGTGAGACTTCCTGAGATCCTCTGGGAATGTGCAGCTGCACTTTACGTACTCTTCAGGCCGTGTTTCAGACAGTGTTCCATCACCACAAAGAACTGCTGCAGCGGAGCGTAGTCAGAGTCCAGCGTGCGGCCCAAGTTGAGGGCCGACTCGATCAGGCCCTTGATGCTCAGTTTGGCCATGTTCATCAAGTTGAGCCTCTCGATGGCGATGGGATCCTTCGGGTCTGAAAGTGTGACAACACGTCCTCAGTGAGGCAACGGCACAGCTGACACAAAGGCCAAAAAAAAGAGAGCAGATTTTCTTCAGTTGTAGTGACAGATCAGGTTTCTGGTTTGTGAAGCTGATATTAGAAGAAGATGCTTGCGGGAAAAAACAAAAAAACAATTTCTTATTTTTGAATGTGAATCTAAACAAGCCTTTAAATAAGACAACAGCGGCAGCACTTAACTTCTCTAGTGATTTTACAGTGCGTCAATGACTAATCCATTATTAATGCGCAAGGTTAACGGGCACTGAAAGGGTTTTCAGTCAAAGCCATAAATCTTAACTTACTATTAATATATTTATACTGTGCTGTATAGCAAAAGGGTTTCCCTCAGTAGAGACGGCTACATAGTAAAACATTGTAAAGTGAGGAGGGAGTCGCCTGCTCCCTCAGTCGTCAGTCTGTCCCCGGCTGTTATTGCAACGACGTGATGTCATTATAAGAGACAACTGATTGTTAAAAGCTCGAGAACTGCAGCGTTTGCAGTTTGGAAAAGAGTCTGCAGGGAAGTCTGAAGTGACCATCCGGAAAAAACAGACCTGCCAGTCAGTCTGCTTTGTGCTGGGAGAAGGCGTGGCACAAGACAGAGGAAGAAGTGCGAAGACAACAAATACATCTACAATGATTTCCTTTGAAATCTCCTCTTTAAGATTTATGATGTGGGAAAACATAGAAAAAAAAAAAAAAGATAGACTATAATAATCTAAAAAGAAAATGACGTTTCTATCCAAAGAAACAACAACAAACATGGAGATCACTTCAATTATTTTGTCCAAGATCACAGATAATAGACACAAACATCAAGCACTGCAGTAATCAAATTGCCACGTCCCCAAGTTGTTTAGCTGACACAAGCGCCCACACTTCCTGGATGCCTTGTTGCTAAGGCCTGGCTTATTTACAAGCAGCCCTCCAAGACATCGAACCACCCCCTCCTTCCAAAGTGACCATGACACAGCTCAAACTGAGCTCGTCATCACCGCTCCAAAGGCAAAGAGCCCGTGAGGACCCCGCGCGTCACCACGCCCTGAGCAGGGACACTGACACTGGCCCAACAACGGTTACCTTCATGGGCCGGCTCGGGGTCCGGCGTGAGCGAGATGTCGTTGAGCTCGCGCAGGCACAGCCAGTCGCCGTCGACCGACACGCGAAAGTTGCAGAGATAGAGCGTCTCGCGGGCGGCCTGGGTGATCTTGTCGGTGGTGGGGGTCGGGGTCTCGCTCTGAGGCGTCAGATCAGACATGATGACTCAGCTAATGTGAGGCAAAAACCAAACAGAGCCGTGGGAGAGAGAAGAACAACAGGGACAGGCAGCGGCGGCGGCGGCTTTTTGTCCCAGGAGGCTATCAAAGCTTCCAGAATCAGTCCGAGAGGAGATCGACGGCGGGGGGAGGGGAAGGGTCTTCAGCAGCTTGCAGCAGGTGATAGGAAGGGAGCTGCTTCTCCTCCTCTTTATGCCTGCATCCTCCTCTCCTCCTGGCTGCCACTGAGTGAAATTGGCTGCTGTCTGAGAGGCTGCCCTGGCCTCCTCTCCTCCTCAACCTTCTTCTTCTCCTCCTCAACCGCTCCTTAGTCCTTTCTGGGGCGACCGCGGAATTAAAAATGCGAGAGGAGCTCCGGTGAAAAGCGAGGAGGAAGAAAATTAAACAAATCACAGCTCCTCTCCTCTGGTGGGCTTTGCAGCAGCAGCAGCAGCAGCAGCAGCTCGCTGTGATGAGGCTGCCTGTGCACCGCAGTGAATGCACTGGGTGGGTGTCGACCAAGATGGCTGACGAGCAGCGCAGGGCACAGCCATTCACTGTCACGTGAGCAGATGGTGCATGCGTAAAAAAAGGAAAAAAAGAGGCGGCGGGGAGGGGGCGGTTGGGGTCTGAGTGGGGGATGGGGGGTGAGTGTCCCTTGAGTACCCACTGCATGCTAATGATGGAGCAGAGGATTCAACCGCCTCTGAAGCATCATCAGACCTTGAACAGAGATATCTGACAAGGCATCCAACAAGGCATTGTGACACACAACAACACATCAGTGGGCAGAGACAAACGCTGTATATTGCAACTGCCTGCAAAATTAATTGAATTAATTATCAAATTCTAAGGTTACCAGCATCTCAACATGAACTAGACATATAAAACTCAAATTCACGTATGTATCCTGTTTTCTCCCCCAACAGAAGTACGTTTCCAATATTTATTACCTAAAGATCTTGATAGATGTACAGAAAAAAAAAGTAACTTAGCCCTCTATTTACAGCAACTTCCTCCTGGACTTAGATTCCTGTTACACTGATGCTTTGTTGGAATGGCTTGTTGTGTTGTCACTTTTTTTTATTTATTTTACTTTAGATAATAATAATATTTATAAAAAGATGCTTGTACGGCAAATCTGGAGGAAAAAATCAATAAATGCCAAGTTTTACAAGAATACTTTGGAGCGAACAAATGTTTTGATACCTTGCTAACTATAAACAAGATGAAAAGTGAACATTGTGCAAAACAAAAGCAATTATAAGCAGATTATAAGTGTATATTGTATTTGAACTAATATTATAAAGGACTAATAAAAAGTGAATATTGTCTCTTAAGACAATGGTGTTTGTTCTTGGTCTTTAAGAGTACAATCATAAAACGGTCGGACGTGGCCGGGTCAGATGCATATGAAGAATGTTAAATATTGCATGAAAAAAAGAAGAAGAATTACTTGAGTGCAAACAACTTGCAAAAGAGTTGCTTCTTCGTTGTTGTGTGCAGTAATATTTTTGTACGAAGCGTGAGTCAGAGTTGGTCACATGACGTGGAAGTATGGGGAAATAACGCAAATATTTATAGTAAAAGCAACAGCAACAAACCGTTCGTCTCGCTTATTACATTAAAAGTAGTTTTAGTGTTCAACTGACCACTTCACGAGGCAGCAAAAGTGAAACAGTAAAGCTAGAGGGAAGTTGTGTTCCCAACCAAAACAACCAGGGCAAGTTGTTGTCGAAACAAGGTCCAAAGTTAGCTTAGCATGTTAGCAACACCCCGACCGACCGACCCGAAGCTGCTGTTCGCGGCCCGGTGTTATGACCCTGCTGGTTTACAATTTAACTGGTTTCCTTAACAAACAGTGGCAGATGTGCTGCACAAATTCACAAACATGCTCAACATTTTACTGGCGATGTTAAAGTCACAGCACACATTTACATTCGACAGCCAATCTGCTCCTTTAAGGGAGCACTACGTACTAATGAAGTGTGTTTTATATTCACTGTGGTACATCTGCACGTTTGTGAATTTGTGACGTGTCTGCTGACATCTGCAGCTGTTCGGCAAGGAAACCAGTAGGGACACAACACCGGCACCAGTGACTCCAAGTTGAACCGCACTCAACTCACTTCTGCGCTTGGAGTCGATCCTTTCGATCCTGAAGTCGAAGTGTGGTGGCAGGCCGCCGACTGACAGCGGGGCGCCGCCGGCATGGCCGAAGCTCAGGTTGGCCGAGCTGTACGAGCTGTACGCCTCCTTGAAGTAGATGACCGAGGTGGGCGACAGGCTCTCGTCCGGGCTGTCAGCGTGTCCGTTCTCCGTGTCCGAGGAAAGTTGTCCCTCAGCTGTGCGCAGAGGCAGAGCTTCGGGAGGGGTGTCCCGCTCCGCCATCCTCCCCTCCGCTCAAACTCGCTTCATATGACCGGGGTGAGCGTCACGGAGCGCCGTCACGAGTGAAATGTGAACAGCAGCCCTCGTCGTCGGCTCCAAAATGTGGCCACTAACCGCTCCGCCTTGACCGCTGTCCTCCGTAGCAGCAGCCAGCAGCTCCTGACCCGGAAACAGCTATGCAGCGCATTTTCGCTCCAATCTGCGGCTAATTTCGCGAGAGTTTGCGCGCTGTGTCAGCTCTCTTATGACCAGAGATGATGCACACGCGGGGAGATGAGTCACGGGATGCTCCCATGATTCATTGCGCTTTTTGGTTTAGTCGCTGTGTGGCTGTAAAGAAAAAAAAAGAAAGAAAAAAAACAAACAAACTCGAAAGCAATACCACCACCTGCTGGACATTCGTTAAAACACAAAATGTTGCTAATTTATTTTTGGTAATATGTGTTACAGCTACATGTGTAGTATACAAAAGAGGTGATGAGGGGGGTACAACACTGTTATAGATGCAGATGTGCATATAGGAAGAAGAAGAAGTCCCACAATAGAGGAATTTTACTCTGCTTCTTTTACGCTGCATCTTTTACAGCCTCCGACAAAAAATGCTGGTGTTCCTACCAAAACTCATGCTTTTTGTTGTTGTTGCCCCTTCCATTGACATGGATGTTGTCTCTAACCTTGGATAGCTGTCTGTGGACTTTGCCACATTGCAAAGGTAGACAGTCAACGTTAGTGTAATTGCAGCTTTTTTTCTCCCTTCAAAAGAAAACAAACAAAAAACAGGGCCAGTGCTGAACCTAAAGAAATGATATTAATAGTCATTAAGTTATAAAATAGCTGTATTTCAGCATTTTTTCCCCAGTGTTTTCAGAGTCATTTCAATAAAGAGCTAAATACCGTGGGGCTTCAAAGATACTTTTTATTCATTTTCATTTGACAATAAAGCAACATGTTTTCTACATATCATATGATATATTTTTTTCCTCCTATGAGGAGGAAAAAAAACACCAAACCACTCCATCCATCTGCTGCTGCTCCGGCCTCTCTGTCAAATCTTACAACCCATTGTGGCCCCACCAGGCAAACAGTTTGCCCACCTCTGGAATAGAAAATCAATTGTTTGTCGCAGAGACTTGATTTTGGTCAGCAGCTTGGACATATATGATGCCTCACAGCAACAGTAACACAGAGACTATATAGCACTGACCCAGACAGTCGCTCCAAGAATGCCGCCATACAGAAGCTTTAAGTGTCTCCACATGTATGTCAGTGCACCTTATATATGGTCTCCTATCTTTATCTTGTTGTGTTTGTAGTTTGTCTTTTGTTTCTAAACTTTCAGAAATTGGAAACTTTGAGTTGTTGCATCTGCCAATACTATAGCAGAGGAAAGACAATTTGATTTAAAGCTGGTTAGTTCTATAGATATTGAGACGGTATATAGATCGATCGATCAATCAATCAAATTGTATTTCTTTAGTCCAAATGTATGTAAACAAACAGGAGGTTTTATCCAAAAGCTCAAATTCAGTTTGAGACAGTGTTTTATTTGTTTTTTTTTATTTTATAAAAACACTTTATGCTCCAGTTTCAATTTCAGAGTAAGTCGATGGCAAAAACTGCATTTCCTGCCACAATTTCACATCAAAGACAAGAGCTGGCACAGAATAAAACCCTGAAGGAAGACGACAGGAGCCAAGCAGCACTTCAAAACGGTCCATATCTGCGGGACACGTCGAACACATGTTGAACTCCAAAAGGCCAATATCTCACAAATCCTCCGTTTAAGACAATGTGAAGTCAAAACCCTGGTGGGCTTGGGAAATTGAACTCAATATAAAGCTGAAGTGAATGAAAACCATTCCCATTATGTTATTGCGTCTCCAGACCTTACACAACCAGCCATCTTTTCTCCAGTGAATAAGAAGAACATGGGGGGAAAACATGGAAATGCTGACATGCTTTGGGCTTTAAATGCATTAAAACAGCAGCTGTTTTGCGTTATACACTCATATATGAGGGACAATCCTTCCCTCGGAAAGATGTCTCAGATATGTCGTTCTGATGTTAGCCTTAAAAATATTTTGTGTTATGAATAATAACATTTAAGATTGTTTTGAGAACAAATCTCAACTTGTGGAAAATTCAAGGAAAAAGAACAAGAGACTGTGTTCTCTTTCTCCTGGCTACGGCTGCTCGTTCATGTCCAAGTGTTTATTTGGTGTGATCCACCAAGGACTGAACCATAAACATGAAGGACCACTATGAATGAATTTCCTTAGCCATGTTTGATATGACATGCGATCAAACGGATGTTCAGCTGTTTGGGTTTTCTCTCATAGCTCAAAGTCTGAGTAAAATATGATCGTTTTGTGAGCTCTTTAAAGGGGAACAACTTAAACAGGTGTTTCAGATAATGTAAATAGATCTACAAAAGAAAATGTCTCTGCAACACCCAGTAGACACCCATTCAGGTTTTGATGAGTGGGGTATTTTTTGCGGATTTCTCTTCTTCTTGTTTTAAAGGACACTCAAAACAGAAAATCCACCTCACCTTTACATTTTTTCCGACTATGAGGGAGAATTATTCAACAGCAGAAGCCAGTCGTGTTTTGGCAATAACCTTTAACTTTCCAAAAAGTATCAAGTATCAAAACTGACTGATGGTAAACGACACCTCGACTCTATCAAGTCGTCGCAGTGTTGTTGCAGCATCAGAGGTATGTGCTGAGTAAAGTGAAACTTTATTTAAAAGTAGCCACAATCGCTTTATCAATATTTTCTACCAATTATATGTGTTCCAAGTAAAGTTCATCCTTAGACCTGCTTTTTCTTTAATTGTCAGAAAGTGTGTTGTAAAACACATAAGAAATCAGCCTTTTGTGACATCACACGTAGGTGTTGGCTCCACCCACTGAGACCACCTGTTTCATCTCCTTCCAAGCAATTTCCAACAAAGCATCACTTTTAGCAGGAGGCATGAGGATGAAAACAGAGGGCTTAAATTTTCTCTTAATTTATAGAGTAGGTTTTATTATTATTATTATTATTATTATTATTATTATTATTACTAATAATAATAATAATAATAATGATAAAATAAAGGTGTGAAAATAAGTGTATGGTACCTTAAAAATGCTGAGAGACAAGACGCATGAGTTAGATTGATATTTAGAATCAAACATTGGATGAGAAGGAAAAAGACTTCTTCAGAAGCATAGATGTCACACTTTACGTTTTACCAATGCGCTGATCTCTGCAACTCCACCAGCTATTAATGCCCCGGTGCCTCCAACAGATGGCGACACAGAACTAAAATAACAATTATGGAACTAAAGTAATAAAGAATGCAATGATTTATGGCGTTATGAGAGCAGTTTCCCCCCAGAGATTATGATAAATATCCCCAAATACCGATGTCTGAGTTGGAATCTTACAGTGGGCCTATCTATGTCATAGGTAATGCTGTTATTTTTATATTTCTTGTTCACTTCCATTTCCTTTTTTTTCTTATTGTTGCTCACTGATAAAATATTATTTTAATTTTGCTTCCCCCTCCCCTACCAAACCATTTTGTCGTGAGTCCCTCTCCGCAAAACACAAACAGACCAAACACCATGTGTCTGTCTGCGCCGTTGTACAGTACAGTACAGTACAGTACAGTACACACACACACACACACACACACACACACACACACACACACACACACACACACACACACACACACACAGGCAGATCTGCTTGAATTGATCCAAAGCAACCCAAAAGGACGCGCGCCGTCAAGATGGGCCCGTGTTGGCGCGCGGCAGCCGGGCGCCTGAGCTCAACTCGATGGGGGAAAAGCTGATTACGCTGACGGCGGAGCAGCGGAGCAGTTTGACCTCCTCCACCCCCCGGAGGAGTGGCGTTGACAGAAGGATGGCCCAGCGCACAGAGGCGGCAGCATGCATGAGTGTCGTCGCCGCGCTGCGCCATATACAAATTGAGCCGAGCAGTGGACGCGCGCCTCTTTACCTACATGCCACCGCAGGGGGAGGCAGCAGGAGCCGCAGGAGCCACAGCCCCGCACACCAGGTGAGTGACAGCTGCTCCTGTCATACACCACCGGAGCTGCGAACACGAACGAAGAGGGACTTCAACATTTGCTGCGGCTCCCTGAGATGTTCAGGAGGCGCCTTACAGTGGAACCACCTGGGCCACCAGCTTCATGCTGCGGCTCACCACAGCGAGCCACACTTCCCTGTACGCAGCACCGACAACCTTTTTATTTTATTTTTTGGCACTTTGAGGTGTTTTCTATCCTGCAACGCGACCGGTCCAAAGTTTTCTTTTAAAGCCCCAACAAACGGATCGAGGTGTTTGAGCGGTGGCTGGTGCGTAATTGCGCAGCGTCTGGCGCGCTTTTCTTTTACGACGTTTTGGAGTATGTCAACTGAAGTAGTATTCATTTCTGCAATCAATCGTAAAGAGTGCGCGAGCACTTTTTGCGCGGGTATTTTGCAGTGTTTTGCGTTTTTCCCTGTTAGCTCAGCCGGTCCATTAGTGACCCGGGAAACTTCCCCTCCTAGTCTGAAGCGGAGAAATGACCTCGTCATTGTTACTCTCTCTCTCTCCCTCCCTCCCTCTGTCATCCTCCCTCCCTCTCCTTCTCACTTTAGCAGGTTAAACATCATCAGCAGCTCCGGTGATCCGCTCTGTGCAGCACATTCACTAAGGAGATTTATCACACGCAACCCGAAGACGACATGAGCGGCAGCAAGAAGTAAGTGACTTCTGACATGCTCGCCAAAGAGTTGTGATAGTGTGTGTGTGTGTGTGTGTGTGTGTGTGTGTGTGTGTGTGTGTGTGTGTGTGTGTGTGTGTGTGCAGAGCATGCAGGTCAGGTGCACTTTAAGTGGCTTGTCACTAAGTTTGATCAGCGGTGTCACTGAAAAAAACCAAAGAAAAAAAAACAACAAAAAAAACTTTTGCAACAGGACGGCAGTGGTCTTTATCATTTGGCAGAATCAGACATGAAAACCATGTTTGTGCATGCTGGTCTGTGTGTGCATGCTACCCTGTGCAATGCACAACTTTGCCGTGCAAACGTCTCACCTTGTAGGTCCGATCAGTGTGGAAGAGTTTTTAAAAAATTTTTTTTTACGATTCCTCTTTGTATAACATTCTGCTCTACCTGTTCAGCATCTTTTTACCAGAGTTGATCTGGTGAAAAGATGTGCACACTGTTCTGCTCACGTATCTTAAAAACCTCCCAGAGGGCCTCCTTCAACTTCAGGCCGGGAAACCAAGCAGGGATCTTTTGCTTGGGCACATATTTAGCAGAATTGTTTGACACAAAACTTGCGATTCCTCCCACAAGTTTTAAATCTCTGCGGAAAAAAACGTGATCGGCTTCCTTGCCCTTTAAAATGGCATTCCCACCAAACTGGATCTCAGGGTTAGGAGATCGTAACCCGCAGTGTTGCGGCAACAGAGAAGCACCTGCACAAACACATTTGTGCACGTTTTGTTTGGACATTAGAGCTCATGTGATCTCAACTGTCTCTGTGACTTTTAAAGCCCCTCATTGATTCAGGAAGTTCGGTACAGAGGGATGTAGATGAAACTGTAGTTGAAGCGGAGTGCTCGGCCCTAAACTGTGGTGTGGTTTGTGCGATAATTGCCGACAGTGAAAGCCGCTGTCAGTTTGATCCCCAGTGCGGCTATCGCTGAACAAAACCTGTAGGCTTCCACTTTTTATTTTATTGTGTGCAAGAAATCCCCGCAAGGTTCAGGGAAATCTGACACCTTCTGACATTTTGCCGACAAAAAAAAAGATCCTGGATAGATGGGACTCGTCTACAGCAGATATTTTACACCAGCGCACCTCCGGGCCGGCCCTGGATGGGACTGGCCCCGCAGCTCCGGTAGTAAACGCGGGCTTCTGATAAGTTATCGTTAGAGTGAGCCGCCAATATGCAGGCATGAGTGCAAAGTCGCAGTTTTGCAAGTTTTGATTGTAACAATGACGACGGAGGTCTTAGCCACTGATCTGCCAGCGCTGAAACATTGAAATATATGAATCAAAGATCTGTCATCGCTGGTGCTCGTTTTTTTTGTAAGTTCGTTGTTGTCTCCTTGAGCTCAATTAGACACAATAAAATGTGGAGCATGAGACTTTAAGATGTGAGGTACCTGATGAAAAGCTATTTTAAAGAGGATCCTAATATCTAATAGTTTTAAAATAAGGTTTTTGCTTTTATTTTGGACTATTTCTTTTTTACTTTACCCTGTGTGTTGTGCAGCGTACAGTACAAGGGATCATCAGGTGATCGCTGATGTCACTGTGCACCTCGGGGTGTTAGTGGTAGCAGTCTTGCATGACCAGTTTCCGGTTTTGAGAGAATGTCCAAATCAAAGAAGCAATATATTACTTTTTATCAGTCTGAAAGCTTCACGTCGAACTAAAAACAGTAATAAAATAAATATTTTCTTAGGAATGAAAAGGAAAAAATAAAAATAGAACAACCTTCAGGGACTGGCTGTTTGGAAAAGACATGTAAAATAACTGCACTGTGGCTTGTGAAAAGCATCTAGGGAAATACAAAGTGCAAAGACAGAAAACAGGGGAAGAACATTCATTTGACTCTAACGTTTTTCCAAAACGCAGCTCGGAAAAATACAGAACGCAACGCTGTGAAGCCACGTAGCCAGTCGTGTCACAGAGAGTGAGGGGGGAGTTTTTGCCTGTCATGTCCATGATCGTTCCATAGGTGGCAACGGAGAAGGAAGGAAGGAAGGCAGGAAGGAAAGTGTGAGTGGGATGAGCTGGTTGAAGTCCACAGATAAAAGAGCAGACCGTGTGTTTACGAGTTAACACGGCCACAACTCAAAGCCTGATCAGTTCTCCTTTGGAAGTTTGAGTGTTGTCTTTTAGACAATAGCATTGATTTATTATTATTATTATTATTATTATTTTTTAATTTTATCAATTCTATTCACATTTATGTCATAAATGACATTTTTGGGGAAGGTTTTTTTTAATGTTAGTTTGTTCCTTCCACTTATCTTGGAATTTAAAGGGCGATATTGTATAACTTTTTTGGAGGGCAAAATAAATTAAGCTGTAATAATATTTAAATGAATGATAATAATCATATCACACCTATGGTGCTGAGATGTTCTGAAAATGCTAAAACACTTGAAGAGAATTCCGCAAAAAGTTAACTGCTCGTTACAGGTGGAGAGTTAATGTCAGTCAGTGTTTTATTTTTATGCAAGACAAGAAGAAAATTCAGCAAAACTAAAGCAGTCTGATTATTACCGGTAGCTTTCTCAATGTTTTGTCACAATTTTTTGACAAAATAAAAACTGGCAACTGGACCAAGCTGAAGCGTTTCCCTTCGTAGCTGACCTTTGACCTTGGATATGGCAACCCCCTCACCCTTCCCTGGTGTCCAATCCACTTTGACCTAGATAGGACACTGAGACTGGTGACTGAGGAGCATTACTGCATTATATGCAGACATAAGACATCACGATCAGCGGTGGTCCGGCCTGTGAACACTTCTGAAGCCAGAAAATTCAAACATATCTAACAGCAGAATCACAACAACACCATTTAAGGGCCAAGTGTGTAATATTTACCAACCTTCTAAGATGAAACACAACAGAAAGTGTATGAATGTATGGCTTTAGTAAAATATAGTCACTAAAATTAATCAATAAATCAATATATTCCAAAAATAATAATTATATATTAATAGAGAGCCCCGAACGTTGATCTGCTTGAGTTATTTTACACAGACATCTGAGCTGGTAGAAAAAAGATATGTTATCAAATGAGACGTTCATTCATTAATGTCAACATTGTCTACCATGTAGTGTCTTAGCCTTAGATGGCGCTAAATCCCACAGTCCGTCCCTTTAAATATAAGGGGTTATACTCACAGACCTCTTCCTCCATTTCATATTTAAAAAATAAGCAAAATCTGGAGTTTATCTAGTGTGTTTATTTTTCTTGAAGGGGACAAATGACTTCCTTGATGTGATCTTCTGCCCTATTAATATGTCTTCTTTCTTAAGCCCACTGCAGTTTCAGCGTCCTTACTGAGTGTACAGGCTAAACTCATTACTGCTCAGAATCACAGTCGCAGTTTCTCTGTGGTATTCGTCATTTGACCCAATTTCAGAATTTCCGATGAAGTCTGAATGAGATTAAATAGAATAAAAACAAATCAGATGTTGTTTTACTGCAAAGGAGAAGACGACCCTGTGGGGACCTCTCTGTTTATTAGAGAGAACACTTTGGAGATACACCAGCACGCCTGCCAGTCATAGACCTGTGTGCGTGTGTGGGTATGTGTGTGTGTATTTGTTTGTGTATGTGTGTGTGTGTGTGTTAGTGTGTGTGTGTGTGCTCGCGCTCCCATCTTGCCATTTAAGTAAAGCCAGCGTAATCCTGTAAGGGCGGATGAGTAGACAGACATGTGACGGCCCACTTGTTTCTCAGGTGGAGGAGGGTGGAGGGGGGTTGGGTGCCTGGTGGGGGGGTGGATGGGTGGGGATGGGGGAGGCAGGCTTTACAGGAGCAGCAGATGGAGAGAGAGGCTTTGTAGTGTGTGTGGGCGTGCGACTGATTAGCCACAACCCCGACGAAACTCTTCCAAGTTTATATTTTCCTTTTCTTTCTTTTTGTTCCACCGACTCGACACCTCGACTCGGGGGTCTCACGCTTGTGGGCGGAGCCAGAACCCGCCGTCTGATGACCCCCATCTCCATCCCCTGTTCTGTCATTCGTTCCAGGGCGGCGCTGCTCAATTAGCACAGACTTCCTGTCCTCTGCCTCACCCCCCCCGCCACTAGATTAAATCCACTACATATCGAGTGCGCACTCCGCCCTCCCACACACACACACACGCAGACAGACGTGCACGCCGTTCCACCAGTCAGTGTCGCTGAGAGGGAAGCTAGTTTTTTTGTTTTTGAGGTGCTGCTTTTTTTAGATGAGCATTAGTATTATTTTTTGCTCTGTGGCGCTCCCAATGGGCGTCTAGAAGGGCCAGCAGCGGTCAGTGGGGGTTAGGGAGGGGGGGCGGGGGCCATGAGCGCCACCAGCAGCACCAGACTGAGCCCCAGTCCCAACCTGCTGCAGGTGAACGAGCCCAAGCGCTATGGCTCCACGTTGTCGCTGGAGGAGAAGTGTGAGCAGTCTTTCTTCCTCTTCTACTACTACAGGATGGAGGACGAGGCGGTGCTGGACCGGGGGGCCTCGCTGCTCAAGCACATGTGTGACCAGGAGGAGGTAGAAGGTGAGTTTCTGCACTCGGCTGCACTGACCGACTGACTGTGTGGAGATGAAATGAAAACGTTTGCTCAGCTTCCTGGATGGAGGGAACAAGTGGCAGGAAACACTTGGCAATATGTGTGTGTGTGTGTGTTTTATAATTCTTCCAGCCTAAAATGCGCTCTGCACGCATTTGTCGCAGGTTCTCCCCACTAGCTGTGTTTCCATGACCCCTAGAATTGCGCAAAACCAAAATATGGCAATAAAAAACTGGACATGGAAACAGCTAAACTTTGGAAAACTTCTCAAATGTGGCTAAAAGGTTTTGACGCTCTCGTGAGGTGTTTTTTTCAGATGTATCGATATAGAGGTATATATCGCAAAAGTGTCATGGAAACACTTTTTTCACATTTACACGTCAGGGGACGTGACGTACCGGGTCACGTGACCAGTCAAGTGAAAATGGTGCGTTATGTTTTGGATGGAGGAGAAGACAGAATATTTCTTCTTACAAGTCATCAAAGAGAAAAATATAACAACCATTCTTGACAGCAAACAACAGGAAATGCAGATTTATGGCAAAATGTTTTGTCCCTCCGTCCTCCTCACAGTGGGGTCTCGCAGGACGCGATTTGGCCAGAATGACGACTTATGCGCTTCCCACCATTCAATGGAAACACCTGCAAATCACAATGATAGAAATATCACTTTTATCTTGCGAAAAATTGTCATGGAAACGCAGCTAGTGTCACACCAGTGACTCCGAATTAGCGTAGTAGCCCGAGCTGAACAGGAAGGGCAGTGGTGATCCGTTTAGGCAGCGCCAAATTTCGTACACTTCCCGCACGTACTCCGTGACGCTCGCCTGGTTGGCACGGCCGCCATGTAGAGCGCCGAGCATGTCATGCAGTGTTTACCCCGCTAATCCCCTCAAAGACCTGCAGGTCACTTAACGCAGCAGAAGGAAGGATCTTCCCGCAGCGTCCTCAGCGGTTCCTCGCTGGTCGTTTTGCAAAGAGCAAAACTGTTGTTGTTGTGAATTCCAATTCCAATTTAATTGTTTTTTTGTGATTTTAAACTGACAGTAATTGACCACAAGGTTTTGGGACAAGACTCATGAAGTGAGTCATTAGGTCATCTGAAAGGAAGCGAGTGACAGAATGTTTGACTTGGATGAAGCCAAAAAAGGAGCTTCCACAGTCAATTTTGTGTCATTTTTTTGGGGAGTTTCTTTGGGCATCGCTGAAATAAGGCATGATTATTGGTCGTTAATTTTTTCCCCCTGATTTTTATTATCAGATTAATGTTACAGAGAAGCAGCTGTACTGATCTGGTGGTAGGTTACAGTTTAAATGTTCTGTGTTGCGCTTCCCCCCCCTCCCCATTGTAATCTGATACAGGTCGAAAATGATTTCCATAGAAAGGGGAAAGTTCCGTCCTTCACATTGTTTTGCTTTCCCACTCATTAGAGGGCGTGTCTACTAAGACAGTTGTGGAAGATTCCTATTTGTGACATCACAAACAGCTGATTTTCCAGGAGCCAGCACACACACAGATCAGGATAGTGAGAGTTTATTCCCAGAATAGAGATGCAAATTATTTGAGTATGTTGACAGAGTGAGGAATTATTGAGTCTTTTACAACCTATTGTTCTTTGCTGTTATTTTCCCACCTCATCTTCCTTTTAAAAGGAATGATGAAGACAACAGCTGCTTGAGGCTAAACAAGCTGTAGCACTCGTCACATCAGCCATGAGGCATGTTGAGTAACTTCACCTCACTTGTAAACACCAGAACAGGAATTTCCACCTTCAGCATGAGGCCAACATTTTGTCAGGTGTTGCCTCGACGTGACCTCTTGACCCCTGATCCCACCTCCCGAACTTCCTGCCTGTAGTCAGCGTAGCGTCTCAGCTGTGCCTGTGTGTGTGTGTCATCTCTTGGCGCCCCCCCCGCCTCCTCAGTTAGAGCTGATATTCCACTGTGGGGTAAATACAAGTGTATCTTATCTTATCTTAAACAAGAAGACAGAGAGATAATTGGCCTTGACATTTGATACTTCTCACACATGATGAGATAAAATGTCTCCGGCAGGGGTTTTGGGCAAAATACTTCAGATACAGTTATCGGTTCACTTCAAACATCCCATGTAAACCTCACTTGACTTGAAAAACTCACTACATCTCCAGAACACTGCTTAGTTAACCCTCTGTTTGCAGCCATCTCCAAAAGCACTGGGTATTTATATCTGTCTTTCCCACAGATATAAATACTTTTTTTTTGTCCAAAGCCATATATATGTACATTCTGGATCAGTTTGTATTAGAATGTGTTTTGTGTGATTTGGCGTCTCTTGCCATTCTTCCCCACTGGTCTGAGCAGATCCCAGTGCAGTTACTGGGGAAACTGGCACTGGCGGTGCCTGCCCTCAGAAATCCAGCGCGCTAAACAAACCTCCCAGCGCGCGAGCGAACACACACACACACACACACACACACACACACACACACACTTTTTCAATTCAGTATGAGCTTACGGGCAGGACTATAAGGCCCTCCCTACACACACACACACACACACACACACACACACACACACACACACACACACACACACACACACACACACACACACACACACACAAAGAGGAGGAAGTCATTACACAAAGTTGCTCAGGCAATGTGGCAATGTGCACACCTCCTCCTTCTCATCCTCCTCCTCTTCCTCACTGGGCCGTTTTTCATTCCGTCTCCTTCATCAGCGACACCTCTGTTCTGCTCGCTGCTCAGCCAGCGCACTAGTCTCCCCGGCTCATCTATCAGTCCTCATGGAGCAGCGCTCTTTGTTTCCCTTAACACTATATGTCTCCGGTTTCTGTCCAGCCATCTGCTTCATCTGTGTCTTTTCTCTGATGCCTGTTTGTTGTGCAGCAAATCTGACTTTGTTTGGCTCTAAAGGTGCTCGACAGACAACCAAGACTGTAAAAAACACTCTATACTGTCTGCGTAGAGCCAAAGTGTCCTATCTTCTCATCTGAACATTGTAAAATTTACTTCCCTAATAATGTTTTCCAACAATGCACCAATGCGGTGTGTCTCTAGCTGACCCTTTAACCGCTCAGAGAACTTTCTTCCTGTGCATGCCAATGACAAAAGATAAGACCAGGGAATTGAAACACGATCTTAGATAACACAATCAATTATTTATCATTCTCGATGCAATGATCTTCCAAAGATCTTTGAAATTCCCATTAGAAACCTTCGCTGTTGATTTTTGCTGAGTATGTAACACACGTGGAACGACTGGGTTGACTTTGGAGTGCCGTTCACCTGCGAGTGTGCAAGCTGGAGCAGAGGTGGAATCCAGGGGTGAATCAGGCTGGTGTGCAGATTGCTCAGCGCAGGCGCCACGTGAACCTCGACCAGGAACTCCAAACAACATCTTGAAGGCGCTGCGCCGGGATTCTCGGTCCCATTGATCTAGTGTTTTCCGATAAACATGAGGAAGGTGCCATCTTTGTTGAACCAAAAGCCCAGTGGCGGGCTGAGGTGGGGGCGATGCAGGTCTGTCTGCCGGCCACCTGCCTTCCTCTGGGGCCCTGCAGCCCTCACCATGAAGGAAGACCTCTCTCTCTCTCCTTTTTTTTTATGATTATTATTTTTTTTTTTTTAACTTTTCCCGACTGCCAGTGTTGTTTTCGGCGCCACTCTTCTAAGTGTGTGTTGGCGCTCTGGTCTACTGGAGAAACATGGTGGCACAAGTGGACCAGCACGTCATGCAAATATAGACATGCTTATTATTAGCCAATTGAATTGGATTTTTAGTGACTTTTATAAAAACATACACACTATCTGCCGCTTCGTGCCAGCAGATCCCTTGTACACAATTTTACCCATTGGTCCTTCAAAAACAAAACTAAACAAGGTTTGGTAAACTAAGACAAGAAATCAACTGAGGTAAAGGTAAAGGTGATACAGGTGAACTGCATGTGAAATCCAACATATCCCATAATTGGTCCATCAAACTGCTTAGTGTCAACTCAAACACTGGCCCTCGAAATGCAACACTTTCAAATGGCCTTAGATCTCTCTCCTCTCGCCGTTAGCTCGGAATGCGGAACCGTCGGTGTCACTGAATTTAGATGAACCCTTAAAAAAACACAATAAAACAACACACACACACACACACACACACACACACACACACACACACACACACACACACACACACACACACACACACACACACACACACGCACACACACACACACACACACAAAACCAAGGCATTGTAGTGCGAGCGAATAATGAGCACCGTTGTGCTCCGTGAGAGATTGTTGTTTCTGAGGGAGAGCAGTCACTTCCTGTTTGCATCCCCGCTCAGTGCTTGGCTCAGCGTTACCCCGAAGGCTCTCTCAACAATGATGCAAAAGAGGCCTTTATTTTTTTGAGGGGTGGATCTGATGTTTGCTCACCAGCGTCTGCAGTTTGCTGATAAAATATCTTTCCTTGTCCTGTGTTCACTGCAAAGCTCAGGAGAGATTCCACTTGATCCAACTCATTTCCATTTAGAAAGCAGTAAATGCTGTTTTGGAGATTAAAGTCGTTTTTTTCTAACCTGTAAGTCAACCAGGTTCAAGCAACTTCATTATAGTATCTGGAAGAACATCTTTGATCTCCAGCCAATGAGGGCTGTTCATTTGAAACACGAGGCTTCTCATTGGCAATGTTACACACTGATTTTATTAACTGTGAGTGACCTGAGTGCTCTTAATTTAGCAACAGGGCTGTGAAAAGGAAGCTGTGCAGAGTGCAACAAACTGCTGCCGCTGAAAATAACCACTTGTGAACAACCTCTTGCCAAGATACAATGTCCAAAATCAAAGTTTCCTCTGTCACATTTTTTTATTTTCCCCCCTTCAGTTCCCCCTTTGATCATCAATGTTTTTTATGGAGTAGAACTTACTTGAAAAAAAAAATGTGTTCACTTTAAACCAATTAACCAGCTGGTATATTTTGGCTAAACATCCACTTACAAAGAAAAGAAACTTTTGCCAACCTGATGGAGTTTCAGTTCTTAGATCTTCACCTGGTTGGTTCCACTGGTGACCATATGGAGAATCTTTGTGCTTTTATGTGCACCAGTCAGTCCACGACCAGGTCTTCATACTCTGCACAAGAACAAGAAGAAAAAATATTTTTTGTTATTTTTCTTAACTTTAACTCACATCCATCATAAGTGGAGGAATCTGTCACTCGGAGTGATTATATTATGGAAAAGTACACACTCCACTTTACAAAACTCCACACTTGACTTGAGGGCGGTGGGACCAAAGTCATCATCTCTCTCCGTGGACGTGTGCCGAGTCTCACGTCCGCCTTCCACGTGTTTACGTCAAGTTGTTGATATCCTAAATATCAGCCGTCCTGCCTCATCTGTTGAATTTAACCTATAGACTGCTGGCTTCTGTGTAACTGGTAAACACACTCGCCCGCTTGTCAGTACACAACCGCACGTAAAACGGCTTGTAGGCTGCTGCTGATATTGTGCAAACAGCGGGTGCACTGAAGTGGGGTGCCTTTGGCGGCATCGTTTTTTTTTTTTTCTCCGTCAACGATTTCACAGACGGATGCAGGTGGCAGGATGGCAGGTTTTCCCAAGAGCTGAGCTGCCGTTATTAAAACATCCAGCGGTGTCATTTCTCCTGATGGCCGTCTTTTTCACTTGCGCGAAAAGCTCCAAATCTGCCGAGTTCTGTGAGTTTGACACGCTCTTCTCTCTCTCCCTCTCTCTCTCTGTGTTCCCTCTGGCAGGTCACCACACCGTTTACATCGGTGTGCACGTGCCCAAGAGCTACCGGCGTCGGCGGCGCCACCGCCGGCGGCCGGGCCACAAGGAGCGGAAGGAGCGTCCGGCGGAGAACGCCTCCGACAGGTCGGACACGGAGAACAACGACGAGGCCAGCAACAGCATCCTCAAGCCCCTCAGTGAGTGTGACCGAACGACCACCAGGCCACGTCGGTGGTGGTGTTGGAGGAGATGAGGGGGGGTGTCTTGCATCCTGAAAACCAGCTGAAAAAAAAAGAAAAAAAAGAAAAAGCTGTTCCTCCCAGTGACCCTGCAGAAGTTGCTGAGTCCACTGAGTGGCTGGAAATAGCTGCGTGACTGACAAGCGTGTTTGTGACAGAGCAGGGAGGTTTGTTTTTTTGTCCAGTGGAAGTAATGGAAATGGTGATGCTTTAAGTGCACGGCTGCCTCCCCCCACCACCCCCCAACCCACTTGACCTTGGTTGAAGACATAAGCGTATATCTGCCTTTTGTGTGCGTTCAGTCACGTTAGCATCTATATGTGTCATGGCGGACGCAAGTCTAATTTGCCGGCTGAGTGCAAAATGTAACGCACCCCCCCCACTCCCTCCCATCACCCCCGGGCGGCCGATTAGGGACGAGATGGGGGACGAGAGAGAGGAAGTCGCGCTGGGTGACTTCCACTGACTTGACTGTTTATTCATTCAGCAAAGCAGAAGGTTGAGTTTTAATGAAGTTGTGTCGGGCTTGAGATGATTAAAACCTGTTAGTTTGTACTGAGACAAAGCTGAGTGGTGGGGTGGGTGGTGGTGGTGGTGGTGGTGGGTGTACAAATCCCTGTTTTCTCGTGGGGTGATAAGAGGACCAAAACACGGTCAGAATGGGATTTTCGAACATCTTTAAAAAAACAAAACAAAAACGTGTCATCAAATCACTTGATGTGGGGGAGGGGCTCCTCAGGACACTAATCCAATCAGGGACGAGATTACACAGGCGGCCTTTCTGCTTGCTGCCGCTCACTGATATGACTGGCAGCTGGGTTTTTACATTTTTTTTTTTTTACCATCAGTGTTGCAAGCATGCAGGGTCGCATGGGGATAAAGTGGATGGCGATGGAGCCAACCTGAAAGTGGCTGCAAGTTAATATGATGTTGTGAACTGTTGGGCTATTGTTGTCATTAGCATTGCTAGCCAGTACCTGCTATAGGAACAGACCCCAAAATAGACTGACGTAGACGTAGCACAACACAGACGACACTGCACTTTTCTTGACTCTGTAAACAAACCAAGAGGCAAGAAACAGCGCGACACCACACTTACCGCATGCTAATGCTAAGGTTCATCCAATTGCCCGCCCTGAGTCCTCAGTGGGCCGGGACTGATGCCAGTGTACCAGGTAAAGCCACTGAACCATGTAAGGCCGTCTGCTGTGTCGCCAGGTGTAAATGTTCCCACCTGCTGTGAGTAAACAGTGCCGGCGTTACTCTTCAGACATTTTGGACACGCGTGGTCACACGTCGCCTCTGAGCAGTACTGCAGACAGTGGGAGCCAGTATTTAGAGTGGGGATGGATCACAGGCCGCCATGTCGCCAAGGAGCGTCTGCACTTTGCTGTAGTAGTATTTGATGATATTTCTTTGATATTTAAAGGCCTCCTGTGTGTGACATTTAAAGCGCTGCACTGGTATGAAATTGACTAAAATATACAGTGATAAACAAGTACACTGAGGAGCCTTGACCAAAACGTTTTCTTCCTCCCTTACAAACGGTCTTGTGCCAACTCCCCATTGGTTGTTGCCTAAGAAGCGTTACTTCTGCTGTTTTGGAGGCGCCGCGGTCAAATGTGTGAGTCTCCCGGAGCTCTCCGACTGTTTACAGCAACACTGGTAATGCTCCATTCATGGAAAACGAAACTCTGTTGGCAGAGGAATGTGAGCGCTGACGCCTTTTGTTAGTAGTCGACACTTTGCTGTTCTGCTGGTCCATATGGGACAGAGAGCGGAGAGCTGTTGACGTTTTGTACAAGAAGAGGAGGAAAGAGCAAAGTGTGCGGCGCACTGGTTGGACACGTGACTCGCCGGTTCATGTGCTTTTACGTCATGTCAATAAAAAACTTCACTAGACTGTATAAACTGTAAACTTTAGCACTAGGCTGAACTAGTAGCGCATGTTAATTGTATTATGGAATACAATTGTTTTCCTGCATCGTATAATCAGTGACGCTGTGCTGCCGCAGGACTGGAAAAATTTCAGCCCTGAAATGTCATGCGTTTCTTTCCACTTCCAATTAGAGGGATATACTACAGGTCTATTAGGACCTAATTAATTTAACACATGACCAATTGGCTGCTGTGAAAAATTAAAGTATAATAATAATAATAATAATAATGATAAGAAGGCCAAGAAGAGGAAGTTGCTGACGAATTTTAAACAACAGCTGTTGTAATTTGAATACATGAAGTTTGAGCACAGCAAGCGTTGGAGCGGTCAGGTTTTTGTCTCGCTCGGTCATCAGCGACTCCAGAGATGTTCTTCTCTGGAGTCTTCTTCTCGTAGAGAAATGCTTGCACAGCTAAATCTGGGCCCCTGCAGGAAGTTGTAAGCTTCCCCAGCAGAATGTGACAGGCATGCAGGAGATGTCATGTCCCGCTGAGAGCCGCTGCCCTCTCCTGCGCGGCTCCCTCTGGGAGACCAGGCCGCTCCCAGGAGAACTTCCTGGTTCCTGTTGTCTGAAGTGAAGTGGGCTTGTTTGGTCAGATGGACGCTGCAGGGACTGCATCCTCCTGCTCACATGTGTGTCCTCTGCCTGTCCCTCTGCTCTCTCTGCTCTTTTGTGATTAGGAAGCTCTGTCCTACTCCTGTCAGATAATTGAAACTAACTGGATTACAAAGAAAAAAAATTACTTTGAAAGTTGAATCTTATACAACTGGGTATTAATTTGCTGAAAGGGGGCCAGATTCTGGCTTCTATCAGAATTCAAAGTATATTTTGGCGAGTTATTCAAGGTCCTCATGGTTGATAAGATTAAAAATGACCAAAGAATAAATAAATAAATACATAAATAAATAAATAAATAAATCAGGTTGGAAACTTGGTTATTTATTTTCTGGTATGGTGCCACCCATAACCTTGGTTTGATATCCCTGAAAAACTTTAAAGATGTCACTTTAAAACTTGAGTGTGCCAATCAAGTGGATGTCTGGTGGACTTAGAAGGTGTTTGTGGTGGTTGAAGAAACACTTTCTGTGGGTTTCAAACTGATCTTGAATCTTGAGCAACAGACTGTTGAGGTTGCAAATCAACCACAAGTGCAAAGGTCTCTCGCTATTGATTGGATAAACTCCCTAAACCCTTCAAGAGCCATTACTGTGCCTGCCGTCGCTTATTGTTTTTCAGAGTAATCTTCATCGATTGCCCCCCTTGGATCAGAAATAGCAGCTGACATTCACAGCCTCTCGTCAACCGGGAGATTAACTCTGCATCTCTGGCAACATTTTTTCCAGATAGAAACAAAGGCATGATTGTGCACTTTAAGATCTGTTCAGGTTACTGTATCAGGTGGGAGGTTAATGATCCTCTTTGATCATTAAAGTCCCCATGTTCCATTTTCAGATGTTTATTTTTCACCCCACAGTTGGGTGGCCTCACTGGATTTATCACTGGATTTATTTATCACCCTCGGACACTGTTTTTTTTGGGGGGAAATAACATCTTCAGCCCACTCTTTACAGCCTCCAGCAAAAATGCTGTGAGCATCCTGCTAAACATCTTCATCGTTGGTGGAACTTCCTCAACATGTTGATGAAGTGATTTTGTTTTCTCAAAATAAAGTGTCTACAAAGCTTCTTTTTCAGAATTGTTTTGGCAGAGGCTGATTTGACCGCCTCTCTTGCTCCTCAAACACTCTCATTTTAGGAATACGTTGAGCTAATCTTGGCTAACAACAGCTAGCTCTGGCAATAGCAATGGCCGTGGTCATCTGCTCAGTCCTGCACTTTTAACAAAATTTTTAACTGAGGCTGAACAAACACAGCATGTTGGACGAACAAAATGTCAACTTGTGATGGGTCAAGATCATGACTCCCCACCCTGCCCACCTTTACCAGCACCACAGCTCACTGGAGCAGTTGCGTGGGTGGAAAGGTTTTGTTTTGGCTGTTGGGCTCCCCCCTGGTTGCTGCTCTGCATTCAGCCCTCAGTCCTTCAGTCCTCCTGCTGCCTGTGTGCAGAGCTGCCCTGCATACTGAACGCAGGACTGTTTCGGTGCAACATTCCCCGCACCCCTCTGTGATCCGGCCCTCGCTCTGAACAAGTTGTCACAGAGTTTGACAACATGGGCGCGTATGTGCCGCAAAATCCCATGTAGCTGTTTTGCTGCGCTGGACTTTTTTTGGGGGGTTGGGGTGGGGGGGTTGTTTTTCCCCCTCCCGTCCTCCTAATGGACAGAGGAGAAGATGGGAGGTATTTGTGTAGGATGCATGTCAAGAGTGGGACCAAACGGGGCCTTTTTTCGTGGCAGCCACACTAAGCCTTTCTGCCGGGCAGCGGGCATTCTTCCTCCATCCCCTATCCCATGAGCCTCTGCTGCTGGGACAAAGTGCCCTTTGTGTGCCCACGGCTCTTGGCGAGAGCACACACAGCTTTGAAATTGTCGTTTGAACGCTGGGATTTTCATCTCCATCCCTCCTTTTCCGTGCTCACTCTCTCTCTGCCCTTCTGTGCTTTCACGCTGAACTGAGTCTCACCCCCCCACCCCACCTCCCCTCTCTTAGCAACAGCTTGAGTGGGACAGTGCTGTGTTTTTTTACGCTGCGGCTGGTTAGCAGCTTGTGCCGGACGGCAGTGATGAGCGGTTCACAGGAATAGATAAATATTTCATCTTGAAATTCTCAACACCGTGCACCTTTAAAATAAATACTTCTCATATTTTTGCCATAAAATTCACCAACTTTCTCCCCGCTCCAGATTGTGGTTACTGTCGATTGGTCCAGCCGTCCAGCTGGCTGCGTGTGTCTAAATCCAGAGAGGCTTTGACCGTCGCCTTGTTGCGCTTACAACTGTTTACAATCAGATTTGGCTGTTTGGCAATTTTTTTTGTACACCTTGTCTTCACTGTCTTGGCTTTAAGTCGATACAAGAGTCAGCGAAATGTCTGAAACACACCAGAAATTATTCCACTTAAGGTGTTAAGGACTTAAGCCTGTATAAGCCTGCATACTGTATGTGTACTCTAAGTGTGTGTCTGTGTGTATTTTTCAGCAGACAGTTTGCCCCCTACTTTGTAATCTTGCAGGCGCTTATCTTACTTATATACCTGCTGCTGTTGTTGCCGCACTGCTTATGTACCACTTACACACTCAGTGCTTAATGAATGAATGGCAGTGGGAGAAACCACAATGCCTGGAAATGCTTTCATGTTTTTCATGAATCACACGGATTGTATTGAATAACTTTAAGCCTAGTGAAGCTGCAAGCAGGAGATTGAAAGTGTTCAGCTTTCCAGCAAACAGGCAGCATTACAAATGTCACTTATCTTTGCAGACAAGATATAAACACCACACGTGCAACTGCTGTAAACAGGCTGTAACCATGGTAATGACCACTGTGCCACGCAAGCTCACTACTTGAGGCCTCCAAGTGCGTCGCTCTCGGTTCAGGCTGGGAAATGAAAGACGGGACTCGGTGACATTAGTGGGCGTCTGATTACACGCCGGGCGTCTATCATCTCCAATCAAAGTCACGTTGAACGTGGGAGGTTTGACGGAGGTGTAACGAGGTGGACGGCAGCGCTGCCACTCGCTGACGCAGCAGCTCTGCTTGGCCTGGTCCAGGCTGGAGAGGGTGCTGGGCAGGCAACCACAGGGTTCTCAGGAGGAGGGTGACAGAGTGTCCAAAGTTGCTTTTTTGGAAAAAACAAACCAAAAAAACCCAAAACTTTACTCTTAACCCTTAACTCAACCCGCTACCCCAAACTCCTGACTCCTGACAGCTTTTCACCATAGAGACGCCACTCTAATATGTATGCAATGCGCACGCACGTGTGTGTGTGTGGACTCTCGAGGCAGAGAGGGAGCCCTCTCATTATATAAAGTCCAACACGTTGTCTCAACTCGCGGGATCAAACCGCTGGGTCGCCGTCCATTGAAGAGCCGAGAAGTATCACCGCCGTTGTTGAAATTCCGTCTCTGTTCCTCTCTAAATATTCAAATGAGAAGACAAGGGGAAGGGAAGCTGGCCTTTGTGGTCCATTTCCTAATTGTTAATGATGTGGGGGGAGGCGGAGGGGGGTCTCCAGGGCAGCCTGCCAGCACTGGCGGGGTGGACCAATGGCGAAGAGAGGCAGAGAGACGGGAGAGGGTCAGGAGGGGTGTTCAATGAGGGGGACCCCTAAACTCCATGGACCCCCCCCCTACCTGGTTCACAAAGTGCTGCTGGCGCTGAAGCAGCTGACTGTCACTTCCACCGCAGGGTCTAGCTGAGGCTCTGGGACCTGCGGCGCTTCCCACCCGGAATCAAACTCTGGGTCCCAATATTTGGAAATTAGAGAGTGTTTTTTGTTTCTGTCTTCGTCCTCTCCTTCAACTGCCACGATGTCCAACAATAACAACAACCAAGAGGAGAACGAGGAAAAGGAGGAGGACGTGAAAGAGAAAAGAGAGCTGGAGGAGGAGAAGGAGGAGGAGATGGTCACCATCCCTCCACCTCCACCTCCGCCTCCCCAGGTGGACGGAAAGCCCCTGGCCAATGGCCACCACTGCCAGCCTGTCAACCGGAGTATCTTCCCTCTCTCTGCAGTCTCACCGGCAGCCGAGAGGATCCGCTTCATCCTGGGTGAGGAGGACGATGGCCCGGCGCCGCCGCAGCTCTTCACCGAGCTGGATGAGCTCCTGTCGGTGGACGGACAGGAGATGGAGTGGAAGGAGACGGCCAGGTAGGGATCCGCAGTGGGCGGGGCTTCAGGATCCACGCCGAGTTGAACTCTCGTGCTTTAGATTCACAAATTTGCTCAAGGGCCATCAGGAAGAGTCATTCTGGTGCTTTAGATTGGCAGTCCCCAGCCCCCAGGCCATTGGGCCATGGGTCATTTGGTACCGGGACATACAGACAGAATAAATACATTACGTTACTTCTGTTTTATTTATTATCTGATTCATTGAATCTGAGCAATGTTATATTAAGAAGAATTACCGGATTAGATTCGGCTATGGATCAAATCTTGACGCACGTCAAGGCGCTTGTCTCGGTCACATGATATGTTACCGCTAAAATTAAATCCACAAGCTAGCTAGCTAGCAAAATGAGTGAAAAAATGTCTTTGAAAAGTTTCTTTACAAAGAGAAAAAGCCCAGTGAGGAGACAGAAGAAGAGCCTTTGAGAAAAAGGAAGCTGAATGTAACAGACAAAACCAGGACTCCCAGTTAAAATACACTCTGCCCACTCGGTACAATATGCGATGTTCAGCTCTCTAATGAGGCAATGAAGCCTTCAAAACTGCTTCTCCACTTGGAGACCAAGCACCCTGTGTTAAAAGACCGACAGCCTTATACACCTTAAAGGCTGGTCAATGAAAATATTGTCTGACATTAAACCAATTCACGGTGCAATAGCGGTTGCAAACCGCTGCTTTAGATCTTTTTATAAACCTGATTCGCTGAAGCAGAGGCTCTTTAACACCAGGTTGGTCAGTTAAGTTGAATTTGTTTCTGAAAAAAAATCAAAAAATCTTGCAGTGTGAATTTGGTGCATTAAGGCTGAGAAAGAGCTGCTCAGGTTCTACTTGTGTGGCCCACTTGTGGGCCCGGGCCTGAGATGGGCCGATTGTTTGTGCGTCATTAGCAGTGGATGAGCGGAGCTCCGCCAGGGGGGACGCGACCTGGCGGGGGCGCCGCTCCACGGCCGGCAGAACGACCCGCCGCGTTTGGCTAAAACAAGTGACACTGCGGTTGGGCGATCCTCACGCAGTCAGTGCGCTGGAGAAGGAGCTGTCAAAGCACCTCATTATCTCTCCAAAAACTGTGTTTACGTGACTGCAGAGGGCTTTTTTTTTCTTAGGACTTTCAGGTCATCTTAAGCATCATTATGCGTGATGGCCAGTCAGAAATAGAGCACCATCACCTGTGCAGCCCTCAATAAACCCCTTTGATTGTTATGATTTAACCTGACAGTCTCAGCAAAGGACCAAATTGAAAGGAACCGACTCCCGACTCCATGGGAATTTGTCGGGTGAGCGGATCCCACCGTTTGGAAATGAACTCAGTCAGTTTTCAGGCAGAAAACGAGAGAGAGTCGCTTTGGTTTCTCCTCTGTCAACTGATGGAGAAAATCAGCCTTTGCATGTTAAATGCGTCGCCGGTGTCACGCCGAGTGCACTCAGGGGATTCAACCTCGAATGAAAGTTCTCACAAGTGCTGGAGGAGGAGGAGGGGATGGGGCGGTGGGTTGATGCTGGCACTGCACCAGCTGCAGCGCTGGCAGCATGGAGCGGGAACACAGTGCTCTGATTTTAGACTGAGATGGAGGAAGCAGGAACGTGGGATGATTTTAAAAAAAAAAAATGAAAATAAAGAAAATACAGCCTCTGGATGTGACTGGAAACACACACAAAAAGGTTGCACTCACTCGGTTCCAGTGTGCTGATGTGATGCCGCTGCTCCCCCTGGCAGGTGGATCAAGTTCGAGGAGAAGGTGGAGAAAGGCGGCGAGCGCTGGAGCAAACCCCACGTGGCCACGCTGTCGCTTCACAGCCTGTTTGAGCTGCGCACCTGCATCGAGAAGGGAACCATCATGTTGGACATGGAGGCCTCCAGCCTGCCTCAGGTTGTGGGTAGGTACCCGTTACAGGGGTGGGTTGGGGGACTTTTTCTTTGAGTGGTGGGGACACAATGGGTTGTAGCAGCAGCAGAATGGATGGAGTGTTTGGTGAGCCACCTCTTAGGAGGAGAAAATATATCATGGGGTATGTAGAAAACATGTTGCTTTATTGTCAATTAAAAATGGAAAAAAGTGCTTCAACACAATGCGTCTTTGAAGCCCCACAGTGTTTCGCGCTTTATTGAAATGACTCTGAAAACACTGGAAACATGGAGGAAATACAGCGATTTTATGACTCACTACCTACTAATTATTATTATTATTAATTTCTTCAAGTTCGGCGGGCCAGATTAAAAACCTTTATGAGCCGTATTTGGGCCCCCGGGCCGTGGTTTGCCCATGCCTGGGTTACACACACAAACACACACGCACAAGTGCAACAGACAGGTTCCTGTGTGCGGCTAAATTTATATTTTCTCTCTTTGCTCACGTTCCCTTAATTACAAAGCCGTGCTGCCACTCGGCTTTACTTCAGAATGCTGATGGATTGAATTCCTGTTTGTTAGAACAAACAAACAAACAAACAAATGAGAAACGCATGCAAAAGAGCAAACAACAAAATAAACTTAATCCTTAATCCTCCCTGCCGCCAGCCCTCCGCCGCCCCTGTGATTGTTTTCCTACACCAGGAAGCAGGAGGAAGTGTTGCCGCTTCGCAGTGATTCATGTGAAGTAATTGAGTGTGTGGGGCCGAGCCGGGCCGAGCTAAGCCGAGCCGGGCCTCTCTGGCCTTTGAGGCCGGCTGACTTGACTGATGGGCCATTAACGGCACTGCTGCCCTGCACTGGAGGAGCAGCTCACCCCCGGGCTGCTATCCGGCCGCATTCATGCTTTTGGACCAATTCTATTTTTAAAAAACTAGGCTAGATCCTCCTTGATTGAGCCTCTTCATGACGCCACAAAGACTTAACACAGCGGCTGCGGCGCAAATACGGGAGTGGTTGATTGAGCCCTGACCCGTGTAAAGACAGCTGCCACGGCGTTTTTGAACACGGAGGGATTGTCGCAGGCCGCTGGCTGGACTGTAGCCTCGGAAAAAACACGCACGCAAAGAAATTAATAATGAAAAAACACCATGTGCCTATTTTAAATGTTCAAAGAAAAAAACTGGCGTTTGTCTCAAGATGCTTAACTTGATTTAACTTTTTTTTTTAATATTAATAACATTTTAAAAATGTAAAAAGTTCCCATTTGAGTGTCAAAAAGGTAGTGCGCTACAATTTATTGTCGATGTATCGACCTGAAAACAAACAGATGATGCAATTGAGAATAAGTGAAATGGAAAGACACTCCAGCGGGTGAAAACACAGTAACAACAACAAAAAAAGTGGGTTCAAATGTCGCCTCTTGTAAACTTGTAAAAACTTAAAATGAATTGACCAATAGACAGTGCATGTTAAATATGAAGTTATTTACTGTATAGTATTAAGTTTTGCTTTTTCCATATTCAGTGTCTTTGGGGTCCATATGAAAAAGTTCACTGTTCTATCTGGAGGAAGATTTTTTTTTCAATTAATATCAATGTTGGACCAAGACTTTGTCCAACTTTGACATTTTGGCCCCACTGTGTATTTGACTTTGACTCCTCTGCTTTAGACTAAAGCTGTCTCCTGTCCCCGCACCACCACAGAGCTGATCACTGACAACCAGATCGAGATTGGCCAGCTGAAGGCGGAGCTGAAGGACAAAGTCATGTACACGCTGCTGCGCAAACACCGTCACCAGACCAAGAAGTCCAACCTGCGCTCGCTGGCCGACATCGGCAAGACGGTCTCCAGTGCAAGTAGGCTGTTTTCCAACCAGGAAAACGGTAATACTGATGCCAGTGTGGTGCAGTCTACGCTTCTTTTTGAAACATTTCATTTACAATGAAGTGAAGAAGAGGAAAAAAAAAACAGGCAAAAAGAGCCCAGGCGCTGAATTGGAGATCCCAGTGGAATCGTTAAACCCTCGTTGATCACTAAACATGCTATACTTCCTTTCTTTCACCATTCTTTGAAAACTAGCACGACTAGATTGATTCCTTACAAATCAGATTGTGCCACTATAACAGCACTCGCTGCCGGCTGCTGTACTAACAACATCAGTCAGCAAGAGACTCAACAGTCATTAACCGCAGCCGCTCATTTACAAATCCGGTTGAGTTTTTACATTTTCCGCAGTGACCTTCTGACCTCAGGGTCACTGGGATTCATCAAGCACCCAGTTTTAACCGAGTCAGACTAACACACTCCTGAGGAGAAGCAGCAGGTCGTGTCTCTGAGGCCTTGTCTGCACATCTGTGTGTATTTAAAAACAAAAAGTTGCTTTTTCTATATGTTTTTTTTTTTTTTTTTACAGAAAGCCTTAATTCTAAAAAAGTTGTGTGTATTTAAATATTATACAGATATGACATTTAAATATTTCCACACGTGTGTGAACAGGGCCTGAGACGACTAATTTATACTCACAGAATTCCTCACTTCATTAACTTGGTCAGAACGTTTGAAAATGTTTGTGCAACACAATGTAACACCCCATTTGATTTTTCAAAACAAGAGCATATATTTATAAATCAAGCAAGTACAGACTGTCGCTCTGCTCCAACGATTAAAAACAACAACAACAAAAAAAAACCCACTGAGCAGCTAATGGATTCATCTCAGCCTGGTAAACTTTAGAAATTAATAAATAATGATCAGATTAACGAACCACAGTAATTAATCAGCATTGCAGTTATTGTGTGGAATCCTTTTGAGATGTGTGAGATGTGACTGATGCCAGCAGAGCGACAGCCTCATCACCCCCCCTCCCCCCCACCCCCTTCCCCAACACGTCTGTCACTCAGCAACGTGGTCTTCCCTCGCTGCTGCTGACGGGGTCATTAATGTGTCACTGTGGGTCCCTGAGAGCAACGCCATTCATTAGCTGCTATTAGACCAACTGAAGGACTGGATTCATGTTTTCTCCGCCTCCTCTCAATGAGACTCATCCCGCAGAGAGATGACGAGCTCTGAAACTTTAAGACGTCGTGCTTGAGCAACTGCACTTGTTTTTAAAACTGAAGAACCCTTTCGGATGAGAGGAGAAACAAACAAGTCCAGTTGCTGTAACTGAACCCTTCTACTTTAAAATGACCTGGATGACTGAGAACCTTCACAGACACACTAGAGCAACATGAAGATGTTTTCACCAAAACCTGCTCCTGCTGAATGAGTCCAACAACTCAGTGACCCACGGTGTTCTGCTTCTCCCCGGCTTTTCCTGGATACAAATACAGATTTTAATTCATATCTCCTTCACAAGCCACTTGATCTTTTTCTTTCTTTCTGTTCTTCCCTCCTTCCGTCCAACATGCTAACACACCTCTTGCTTTGAGTCAGCGGGCCTGTCTCTCAACTGTCTATTTCCTTCTCTCACTGCTGCTGCTGCTGGACGGGCTTCTGATAACCTTCTGCTGCCACTAAAAAAGCTCGCAGTCCTCTGGAGAACTCTGTGACCTGCCTGTCAGGTCGCATTTCCATGGAGGACCTGCAGTCGCAGACGAGCACCAGCATGGACTGGCTCAGTAAGTGGACGGGGAGCTGCTGTGACGCTCACGTCGCAGAACCCAGATCAGTTCTGACCTCATCTGCAGTTCAGACTAAGAGCTTTTTTTTATTTTTGAAAGATATTTGACTTTAAATGCAAGTCATAAGCTTCAGTGTTTCTTATGAACTCTGATGTGATCTGGAGGCAATTGGTCTGTAGCTGTTTTCGATTGCAGACAGACTGACAAAAAGAGTTAAAGGGGTCAGAACTGACTAAAAAAAAAAACTTTAATCTGCAGTTTGAGCGCAGATAAAACTACACTGGAGGAAAAAAAGAAAAAGAAAAAAAGTTTTCAAAAATTATAACCTGCCCATCATTAGTCTGTATTCCTACTGGCTGCATCATACTGACAGACATGTTATTACCCACGATGCTCGGGGGGTGGAGGGGGAGGGGCAGATGTACGCCATGTAAAAGGCTCCAGTGGCACCAGACGTTGACTTTGACGAGGTCCTGCAGTGAAAGTCAGCAGAGTTGTCAGTCCTGCTGTCCACCTTCTTGACGAGAGCGCAGCACTTAGCGGCACAAGCTGCCGTGATGGGAGTGATGGACGCAGGGACCCTCATCAAGTATTCTCGGCCAGCACAGCTCTTAATTATTTGTGTGATAAAGATGATGGATGGATGCAGCAATTATTTCATGTACATATTTTATTAATTCATTAGGTGAGCAAAATGTCACATTGGCTCCAAAGAAAGTTTGGGAAGATGTAGTCTGAAATTATGAAATTAGCTCCCATGAGGTATGCATCACCACAACATTAAGACCACTGGCGGCTGAATTGCAAAGTGCATATTTCTGCCAAAATGTTACTGCAAGAACCCATCGGCCTTAAGCTGTGGATCTAATCAGGGGTTGATGTGCTGACACACACACACACACACCACTATCACCACCTCAGCCGTCACTGTCTCCACCAATCAGTGGTTTTAGTGGTTTAGTGCACTCAAGATTTAGCGCTTTAAAGACGTGTTGATCTGAATAAATGAGCTGAATGGTTAATTTGACAAAGATAATGGTGTTTGTTTAACACACACACACACACACACACACACACACACACACACACACACACACACACACACACACACACACACACACACACACACACACACACACACATTCACTTTTTAGACCTTTAAGGATAAAATATAGCTTGTTGATTAGAAAGAAATGTGCCTGTGCGTCGCTCAGCAGTTGAGCAGTTGAGATGAAAAGATCACTGTGGTTTTCTTTGGTCGCTTCTCTCATCACTTTGGGGTCGCTGCATGTGGAGCAAACTGTCTGGGCCGCTGTCTTTTCTGAGTCTCTGCCATCCCTTTTTTTATTTTTTATTTTTGGTTTTCACTCTATACTGCCTGTTCCTTTGTGCTGACGTGGGAAGGGCTGTATGTGTGTGATCTATCTCACTGTCTCGTGTCGCTGTATTTAAACAGACAGTCCCACCACCACTCACAAGAACCTGGCCTCCGGCAGCCTGAACGACATCTCAGACAAACCAGAGAAAGACCAGGTGAGGCGATGGATGAGAGATTATATTTTTTTTTTCACTTGTGAATTTCATAATTTATTTCAGTACAGATTGTTATCTTAGAGGCTAATTTATGTAGCAGTACCGTCACCTGATGTTTAGGGGCATTCCTCAAAAATACAAACAATATTTAAGTATTAGAACACTTAAAAATACATTTATATCAATACATATTTATATAATACAGCTAATTTTACATAAGAGTACAGAATCCACTGACACTGGATACAGGACGCTAACATCTTCAGGGGCCATAGAGGCGTTTCTCGTTATTAAATGAGCAAGAAAATGATCTGATGCCGTTTCTACTCCTCAACTAGTGCAATGCCCTGAGGGCGACGGCACTCTTGCTGGATGTGGTTTATTTCCCTGTTGGCCCCCAGCTGCCCTTGCAGTGGCCTGGCTAGCAGGAGATTTTATGTTTCTTAGGTGGGATGGAGGAGAAGGCTCTTCGTAGCCACGCATGCCAGACACACATTTTGGGACAAGCTATTCTGTTCTCCTTCTCTGCAGCAGCAAGTCGTCAATCACATGAAATATCTGTTTCCGATGTTTTCGTAGGTACTCGGCAGGTACAAACCTCAAAGCAAGGGGCACATGCCAAAAATACTTTACGTACTGGTGGAGACCAACTTTGTAACATTAGTCTTTGGCAAGTGGCAGTGAGGTGTGATTATATTTTGATGTTTTTTTTGCAGCGATGTAGAAATGTAATGCAACATGGTAAAAGTATTTCAAGTGCAGCACTGTGCTAGGGCTATAAGCTAACTCAAGCTCAAATGCACCTCACAGTGCAGCCACTGGGCCAGAGACGTGATAACACAATGAACTGTCGTCATGACCTGGACGTCTTCCACCGCTTTTAGTAGCAGAAAACTCCAAACTTGTGGCAGAGACAGTAAAGTAGATATTTCATGACACAAGAGGCAAACACGTGCCGCAACATCAATGCAAGGGAGTCAGCAGATGCGTTAGCTACCTTGTTATTACTGCTTTTGCTTCAATAACCATTACTATCCAATGGTGTTAAGGTTATGAGGTGTCGTTGTGATGTTGCTATCCCAGACCAGGGCTGTGTGAGATGAGAAATAGGTCAGACCAATCCAGTTAGTCTTCCTGTGGGACAAAACACTCAGAGGGACACAACTTGACAGGAAGTACATCTGCTTGTCCAAAGCTCTTTTACACCCCCATAATGTTTATAAATACCACTCAGTTTTCTCTGTGGAAAAGACACAATTTCCACAGTGGCTGCACAATGTTAACTTTGGAGCTCAACGTATGAGAAGAATCTATATTATAAATACTATTTTGCAAAAATATAGAAGAAACATTAAAACTCAAAAGAAACAACATTTTTGGATGATCCATATGGCCTAAAACGTTTTGCTTACGATGTAAGAACTGGTTATGTGAGATACAACTAATGTCCCTTCCAATCCAAAACTAAAGACCACATTTAGTTTTGCAGACACCAAATTTTTTTAAAAATGTAAGCTTATGTGTGAAGAGAAGGTGTTTTTTTTTTAATGCGTAGTTTTTGAAATTCTATTATGAACAAAAATTCTAAAACGGACTCAACTGGTAACGCAAGTATCAATACTGATATTCAATATGATTCTGCGCAACATCCTGAAAAACCCTCTGCACTCAAAGGAAACACAACAGATCTGTCTGAAGGAATAATTGTTTCCAAAAAAAAAAAAAATCACTGATAACATGTCGGGTAAATATTTTAGCCCGGATCAACCAAACCTGCCGTGGTTGCAGGTGGCAAGGGATTTTTCCAGGAGCACTGGGAATGTCAGCAATAAAAGGACCAATCACAGGACAGCGTTTGTTTCTGTAGATTGAGGTGGGCAAACGCAGGCCGACCTGGAGTGGAAGTGTTGGGGGTGAGCAGATGATGGAAGGCTGGCTGACGCCAGTTTAACCTCTCAACTCAATCATTTACAGACAAAAAGCCAGGGCCAAGCTGGCTCAGCAGCCTCTGATTGGATGAGATGCGTCTCACTAGTGGAAGGTCACTGGTTTATGGGATGTTGGTCCTCGGAGGCTGATGGCACTGATCCAACCACCGCATGATCCGGGTCTTGGCAAAGTCAAACTAGGCTCTGCTTTATTGTTCTAATGCTATTTTCTGTCCTCAGTGTTGGTTTGCTGATTTGTCTTTACTTACTGATTTTTTTTCACTCAGTGTTTTTTTTTTTGCCCAGATAAAAATTCAGGGTTATCTTCTCGACCAGTTTGCCGCTTTTTGGTGCGTGCGTTTTTAAACACCAGTCTTTATTATTGTAATAGGATTAACGGAATCTTGTTAGTTTAGCAGCTAATCACCCAAAGGCTTTATTTAAGTGTTTTCTGTGTGAAGACAATTAGAGGCAAAAATATATAGCGAGATCCAGTGAAAACTGTTTCCGAGCAGCAGGTCGTCTTCACCAAATGCAGATATGCATTTTGTTGCTGCTTCGATGAGACTTGGATTGACTGAATATATATTTGCTGTCAGCCACTGAACATTTCACATTTTGCAGTGGCCAGTGAGTGTATAACACAGTAGTTTTCCAGGACAATCTTATCGGCATGCTCAGCATTAAATGTCTTTGAGGTTTTATTTCCTAATGATGTAAACGTCACAGAGGGAATTAATCACGTCCAGCAGATAAGATTACATCGTTCTTTTAAAGCCAACTGATACAAGACTTGCAGTTGAGTAAAAGTTTTATTGCTGGCTCCAGAAAGTGGAACTTTCACCTACTGGCATAGATATGATTACAAAAAATGCATTTTTCTTTGACTGATGAGGTGTCAATCAGATCTTTAAGAGAGGTTGAGGCAGGAAGTAGAGCTATAACTCTTCTCCATAGGGAGAAGCCTTCAACTTCCTCATTGTTCTCATTTCATACATTACATACACAACTAGAAGGAAGCCGATTGGTTTTCCGAATGTCAGACCTGACTCATTTTCAGCGACCCGGCTGCCTCTTCAAGGCAGTGGGTGGCTGAAGAACGAGACGAGAAGACGACAGACGCTAGCGGGCTAGCGGGCCGTCACTTAGGAACAGAGGCTGCTGCACCTATGGCGCCCAGCAGGGGTTCCACCTCCAGTGTTTCTACGTCTCCACCTCAGCAGACGTAGAAAGAAATACGGCCTCATTTAGGTTGAAGCCTCCCGGTTTGGTATTTAACCTGAATGGTCTTTGTCCCCGTTTGAATTAGGTCGTTTCATTTAGAGTGTACGGCTTGCTGGTGTGAACGTAACATTTCACACTTTTACCGTTGTCTCTTTTGTGTGTGTGTGCGTGTGTGTGTGTCCCAGCTGAGGAACAAGTTCATGAAGAAGTTGCCGAGAGACGCCGAGGCCTCCAACGTGCTGGTAGGGGAGGTGGACTTCCTGGATGCGCCCTTTGTAGCGTTTGTCCGCCTGCAGCAGGCTGTGATGCTGGGAGCCTTAACGGAAGTCCCCGTTCCCACAAGGTGACCCACCTCTGGTGCTGCTCAGGGTGTAGAGGTTCCAGGGAGTTTGTGCAGAGACGTGTGAAAATTTGACATTTTGTTTTGTTTTCGTCTGCAGGTTTTTATTCATCCTGCTTGGACCCAAAGGCAAAGCCAAGTCGTACCATGAGATCGGCAGAGCCATCGCCACGCTCATGTCTGACGAGGTGGAGATTCCACTGACATGCAACATCTGTATTTTATCATACTGCTGACAGTAAAAAAAACAACAAAAAAACTACTTTGATCATCAGTTTGTTCCGAACTTCCTGTTTGGGGTGTTTTGGGGGGTATCACTGTCCAGGTCTTCCACGACATTGCGTACAAAGCCAAGGACAGACAAGATCTGCTGGCCGGGATCGATGAGTTCCTGGACGAGGTGATCGTTCTTCCTCCTGGGGAATGGGACCCGGCCATCAGGATAGAGCCGCCCAAAAACCTCCCTCCACCGGACAAAAGGTCCAAACCAACCAGATGAACTGTGTCAAACAAAGAAGGTCGATGTTTTGATGACATGCTCAAGACTCATTGCTACTTTCTGCCCCAACACCCTCCTTCAGGAAAAACATGTATGCTGGCGTTGACTCTCAGATGAACGGAGACATGCCCCACGATGGAGGTCACGGAGGAGGAGGACACGCAGTCGGCGAAGAGTTGACAAAGACTGGCAGGTACGGAGCCGTGGATGTAAACTTGAAAAGGCAATCGAGTCATATTATAAGACTGACTGTGTTGAGGAGTTTTGTTTTTCGTCAATAAAGCAGCCTTGCAATGTCTGACTCTCCAACAAACTCAACAGGAAAGAGCAGAGTTAGCCCTCTGTTTAATACCTGCTGCTAAATCTGATGCTGTGCACAATGCACCAGGCACATGCTTGGGAAGGGAGGTGAAACACCTGGGGGTGTTTTCTGTGAGTTTTTTTGTGAGTTCTTGTTATTCTAGTTTTTTGCTATTTTAGAATGTTTTTTCCCAATATGGGACCTTTGCAATTATTCCAGCCATGAACATCCATCCATTTTCAATACCTGCTCCCTCCTGAACTCAGGGCAGCGGGGGTCTGCTGGAGCCTCTCCCAGCTGTCATAGGGTGAAGGCAGGGTGACACCCCGGACAAGTGGCCACTTCATCACAGGGTAGCTCCTAACCTTTTTTTCTAATGTCCCATTTTTATAGGTTCTTCGGTGGTATGTTACTAGACATCAAAAGAAAAGCGCCTTTCTTCCTCAGTGACTTCACAGATGCGATTCACATCCAGGCCTTGTCGGCCATCTTGTTCATTTACCTGGGAACCGTCACCAACGCAATCACCTTCGGCGGCCTGCTGGGCGACGCCACGGAGAACATGCAGGTCAGAGGAGTCAGATCCATGCTGCCTGACGTTCCCCAGGTTGCTCCACCCGCCACCACTCAAGATTCACTGGTTCTCTCCGCCTCCACTTGCAGGGTGTGCTGGAGAGTTTCCTGGGCACAGCCATCGCCGGCGGAGTCTTCTGCCTGTTGGCCGGCCAGCCGCTCACCATCCTCAGCAGCACTGGTCCGGTTCTGGTCTTTGAACGGCTGCTCTTCAACTTCAGCAGGTGGCCCGCCTCTTTCAATCTGGACAAAACCCTGCCTATATTTCCGATTGGTCTAGCTTTGGGCGGGGTTTAGTTCTGATCTCAACTTTTATTTTGAAAGAGCCTCTGCTACCAATCAATGTCCAATTGCCATTTCCATTGTGCAAACGTCAAATTAATGTCAAATTTAAGTGATTTTTACCATTTTCTTTTTTTTTTCTCATGTTTTTTTTCTTTTCTTGCAGAGACAACCATTTTGACTACCTGGAGTTCCGCCTGTGGATCGGCCTGTGGTCTGCGTTCTTCTGCTTCGTCCTCGTGGCCACTGACGCCAGCTATCTGGTCCAGTACTTCACCCGCTTCACGGAGGAGGGCTTCTCCTGCCTCATCAGCTTCATCTTCATCTACGACGCCTTCAAGAAGATGCTGAAACTGGCTCACCACTACCCCATCAACTCCGAGTACAAGTCCGACTACATCACGCAGTACGAGTGCCTCTGCATGGCGCCGACTGTGCTGGGTAAGACGCCGTCCACAGGTTCCGTTCCTCAGGTTCCTCAGGTTTCCTTGAAATTGTGCAAAACTGAAGTTGCATTAAGCGAAAAAGTAACAGCAATGCGTCAATTTCAAAACTCCCTTTGTATTGTGGAGAAGAAAAATGGTTACACTACGTGATATTTTTGCCAGTTTTTAAAAAGCGGATATTTTGCAAAACTGCACAAATTTAAATAGCAAAAAATAAAACTAAAAACAGAAACATGTTGCCATTAAAACTGTTACAACTGTTGCACACATGTTGCACATGTGGCTCTGTCCAGCCTGGTGGATAGAGGTGCATGTGATTCAAAAAGGCACATTTCACTAAACTGCAATGGAAACACGGCTGCTGGGAGTCTCTCACGCAAGATCACTTTGTTTGTTTATTTGTGTCCACGGATTTTTGTGATGACTCTCCTTCACTGAACTTTAACTACGTGCGCCTTTATTTTTGGAAGATGACACCGAGGCCGAGCTGTATTACTGCTAATCCCACCCGCCGCTTGAACAAACAACCCCGTCACACGGAAATAAACCCGGTGCCGCCGCACGGCACGGCACAGCACAGCTCGGCTCTGCGCCTACCAGGAAAAGAAAAGAAGCAACAGATGCTGCTCTTGTCAAAGCCTGGCACGGAATTAAAAGAGGCGACAGGAAGTCAGGGAAACTTTCTGAGGGATACATCCTGCACATGTGGGAAGTTTCCCTCTAGGAAGCCCTCTCTCGCATTATCCTGTTTTGTTTGGACAACACAGAGCGAGACACGCGGCAAAGGTGATGAAAACAAAATGGGAATAATCCAGATTACAAAAAACCAATCCCCCCCAAGTGAGGTATAAGCGGCAACATTTTTAAAACTGGTTATCGTCGAGGTTATCGGCACCGTTTGAAAGATTCGGGGGCAGGGGACGTTTGTTTTGCAGAAACAGTTAAAAGTCATTGTAGATTAACTCTATTTTGTGCCTGTTTTTCAGAGAACACTACAGAACTCAGGGGCGAGCCGATAGAAAGTGTTTCAGTTTGGTTCTGGAACAACACAGATCTGGTGAGTTTGTACAGTTGTGATATTTCTTTATGTATTTTTCCCTTGACCCATGTATTAATTGTATTCATTGATTATTTTCAGATCCTATTAAATTATTTATCTTTATTTCTTTTTTTATTGTGTTTGGCCCCTGACCTCTGCACATAAACGCAATACAGACGGTTCCATTCTACTGCTTTATCTCGCGATCGAAAACAAAATAGCCGCGGTGGGCTAAACAAGGAGTAGATTGTTGACGCGCATGCAAAAATAAATCCAATCTTGCTTCGAGGTTATTTGTATACGCTTTATTCTTAGCACTACCAGCTCCAATAAACAATCAAACACAGGAAACACAAAGTGGTCTTAATTCATGCAAAGCGGTCAACAGAAAATGACGCCTCCGACGCTCGCCCCACCACATCAACACCTTTGAGGCGCACAGGTGAATGCCATTAAAAAGAGTCGTGGCTACACCCCACAGTGACACACATGCACACGCACGCCCCCAACCCAGGTGTCAAAGAAGTGCGCTCACAAATAAACATTAGGCACTCGCGGCTCCTACACTCTAATATCGATTATATTTTATTATTCTACCGAACTTTCCTCTAATAATCATTTCACTGCACTCTGAAATACTGACCATTTGCCTCCTTTCCCCCCTCTAAGCCTGAAGGACTTTAGTCCAACAATCTTTGAACGATAACAGTCACAGCCATTTGTAGTAAAAGAAGATAAAACCAAAATACAGCCGTAACACATTCATGTGTCTGATAAGCGCAACGTTTCCGATTTGACTTTAGTTTATCGCTGTGCGCCGGGTTTATCTTCGCCTTAATGCAGGAGAGGGAAAGTCTTCAACTGTTAATGGTCCCTGCTGATGTGCTCACAGGGCTTTTGTTGAACCTTTCACTGCAGCCGTAGTAACAATAATAAAAACAAAACAAGGCAACATCTCAGCAATCGTGACAACTTTTTCCATTTTCCTCCACGCAGCCAATGAACGCCACATGGTCGTCGCTCACGAGGACCGAGTGCATCAAGTACAAAGGCGAGCTGGTGGGGAAGGCCTGCGACTTTGTGCCCGACATCACCCTCATGTCCTTCATCCTGTTCTTCGGCACCTACACCTGCTCCATGGCGCTGAAGAAGTTCAAGACCAGCCCCTTCTTCCCCACCACCGTGAGCCCACACTCTCTGACTCACCAACTCACTGACTAGCCGATGTGGTTCGAATCAGGTGCCCGACAAAGTTTTATTGTTCCCTAGGTGAGGAAGCTCATCAGTGACTTTGCCATCATCCTGGCCATCTTCATCTTCTGCGGAGTCGACATGCTCGTGGGAGTGGACACTCCAAAACTCATTGTGCCAACTGAATTCAAGGTCAGGGCCTTTGATTTTTTTCCATTTTCTTCTTGCTTGTCACATTAACACCAATAAGAAAGGACTACAGCTGACGCCGAGCAACATTTGTTCAAGTCACAGTGCAGTCCACTTCCTGTGCCTTTTTTTAAGGCCTCTTCCTCTACTATGACTATAACAGCGAATTGAAAAATACACTCTGGGCATCAGGCCATCGTCTTTAGTTTAACAGCGAGATATCTGGACATACATCTGAAATGTTTTTCACCGAAATTTCAACAATTTAATCACACGTCAAGCAGTCGCACAATGCCCTATTCCGGTGTGCACCTTTTCTATGTGGCTAGCATGCTGAAGCTTTTTTCTTGTCTCCCTTCTTTTACAGCCAACAAGTCCCCACCGCGGCTGGTTCGTGCCCCCCTTTGGAGGGAACCCCTGGTGGGTTTACCTGGCGTCGGCTCTTCCCGCTCTACTGGTCACCATCCTGATCTTCATGGACCAACAGATCACCGCCGTCATCGTTAACCGGAAGGAGCACAAGCTAAAGGTGAGCTGGACCCGCCCCCAAAGCTCGCCAACCGACAACTGAGCTTCCCCTCTTTTTTGCTCTTGTCCTCGCCAGTGGTTACACACCCACAACAAGCCAGCCGCAGTTAGCTGGGTCCCTCTGGCAGGATTTGACGTATTTACATGATCGAGTTTGCTTCAAAATGAATTCTGTGGCTAATATTGATGGAGCAACATGCGTAAACATAAATATTTCCCCTTAAAATAGTCTGGTTAGCAGTGAAACTTGAAGTGACAGTGACACGGAGCTGAATATTGCTCAAGCAGCACAGAGTCTGTTTTTTTCTCTCGCCGCCTGTCACGCCTGATTTGTGCGACGCGAGGGTTTGTTTGCCTTTCCCACAACAAGCCACAATTTTGCGCAGAGCCCCACTGCACTGCAGTTGACACGTGGCCGTCATTCTCGCCATGTGGGCGAGAGATGTTTCATGACTGTGAGTGAACACGTGGGTTTCATCTGCACATCCCGTCCTAGAGCCTCTGTGTGTGTGTAAGACTGTCGCCAAACACGCTCGGCGGAGGGTTATAATATCTCGTCACATGAAACCTTGTGTTTGTCTGTTGTCCAGAAAGGGGCAGGCTACCACCTGGACCTGTTCTGGGTGGCCGTGCTCATGGTGATCTGCTCCTTCATGGGCCTGCCGTGGTACGTGGCCGCCACCGTCATTTCCATCGCTCACATCGACAGCCTGAAGATGGAGACGGAGACCTCGGCGCCCGGAGAGCAGCCAAAGTTCCTGGGTGTGAGGTGAGATCCCTCCCCGCCCCCCTGACACCTCCTGCCAACGCCCCCCAACACCCTCCAACACCCCCAGCAGAGTCACTATCAGCTGGAACATTAAAAATCCAGTGCGATCATCAGCGAAACCCTAAAAAGAGCCCCTCCTTCTAGAAACCCATTCAAAGCTAGATCAAAGTCAGCCTGGTGTTGTAGCGCCACCTGTCGGTGAGATGTTGGCTGACCACATGTTCCATGTCAAAGCTGCGTTCAGCCAAATGTTTACTTGCAAGTTTAAAATGTCTAACTTTTAGTGTTGGTAAACAAATGATGCATGTTTGGATTGCAGTGAAGTAATTTTTTTTTAGATTTAGGACGAACTGTAATTACTAGAGAACATTATCTGCCTGCCTTAAAGGGATTTTTTTTTGGTTCTCATCTGTTTGGTGACGTCCTACAGAGGAGCTTGATGTTTCAGCTGCAAGCTGAACTAACAAACTCTAGTGGCGCAAAACAGTAAAACACCTGCAAGGACTAAAAACAGACTTCCCCCGCGACATCCCCTCAACTTGTGTCCAGGCTTTATGTGACTGAATTATTAACAAGTGAAGTGCAGTTAAGGCACTGCATTTCATGAATGTACAACAAATAAACGGTGTGTAATAACTGTTCTTTCCTCTTGTTGTTGTGATTTTCAGAGAGCAGAGGGTCACTGGTGTGTTTGTGTTCATCCTGACGGGTCTCTCTGTGTTCATGTCTCCTATTCTGAAGGTGATTATCAACAGTGGGTTCTCAAACTCGGTCAAATGTTTGTTTTAAGTTTTACCACTTCAGAAATGTGAATTAAAAAAAAAAAAATACAAAACCTGGATTTGCAGTAACACCACAAGCTCAAAACACTGTGGCGCTGCTGTCACTCACAAGGAAAACCTGAAACCTTTCTTTACAATACATTGTGGGCAACTGACATGTATGTTATGTATTTCATATTATTTATGGTTTCATCCCGTCTTTTTACACAGTTCATCCCCATGCCTGTGCTGTACGGAGTCTTCCTCTACATGGGAGTCGCCTCCCTCAATGGAGTGCAGGTACATTTTAAAGGTCACATACTGTCGCTATGTTGAGCTGCACACAATGTCGAGGATGGAGTTTTTCCTCATTCATTGTTGGGATAAAGACACATATTGTCGTTTTTAATTATATAGGAGCTTTTAAAAATCTCCTTGTGGACGATGCTTTGACAATAACAGACGTTTTTCAATCTTGATGCAGTAGTAAAGTAGTAATAGTAGTAAAGTCAGACACTCAGCCACCTTCAGACTTTCCCGACAGGAAACAGAACAACCTCCCGGTGTTGTGTGTGTTGTTGTGTTGATGCGCGAGGCACACTGACCCCTGTGTCTCCCGCGCTGCTTCGCTCTCCTGCAGTTCATGGATCGTCTCCAGCTGCTGCTGATGCCGGCCAAGCACCAGCCCGACCTGGTGTACCTGCGGCACGTCCCCCTCAGGAAGGTCCACCTCTTCACTTTCATCCAGATCCTGTGCCTGGCGCTGCTCTGGATCCTCAAGTCCACCGTGGCGGCCATCATTTTCCCTGTCATGGTGAGAGACGAGAGAGCGCCATGACTACACAAAATCACTTTAAAACACAAACACGGTGTACAAGTAAAGAGAGATAATTAAATACAAAATAAGTTTTACAGTGGTCCAGCCACAGTCTCTCGTAAACCCCATAGTACAGTACAGTAGTATTGATTAAATTCAGTGTGCACATATGACAGAAATTCAGTGTTGCTGGGGAGAAAATGACAGGGGCACGTATAAACAGCACTTAACTATGCCTTTTCAACAATCGGCCAACCAATCAACGAATCAATAAAAAATATTTTATTGATAGGTTGATCGATAGATTGACGATTGGTAAAAAAAAAAAAAATGGGCCAGCTCTGACTGTTCCATCCTTGCGGCTCTCAGATCCTGGCCCTGGTGGCTGTCAGGAAGGCCATGGACTACATGTTCTCCCAGCATGACCTCAGCTTCCTGGACGACGTCATCCCAGAGAAGGACAAGAAGAAGAAGGAGGACGAGAAGAAGACCAAGAAGGAGCGAGGCAGCATGGACAGCGATGCCGAAGATGTAAGAGAGCCGCAGCTCGTCGCTCACATTGTGATCGTTACTTCCCTTGGTGTGTTTTCCCTCCTGCAGCGTGAAGCTTGTGAAGGTTTCATCCACCGGCTAAAACAGTCTCCACCTCCACAGAGTTTTCTTTGTTTGTATTGAGTTTTCTAGTTTGCGACCACCTAAACGTTCTGTAGCTCTCTGGAAATCCGCCCACTTCGCCCTCTGTTTGTCACCAGCAATTGTCGCTGACCTTTGTGACATCACAAAGAGTACATTTTTTCAAGAGCAAAGCAAGCCAAGTTCTCACATACTGGTGAAGCACCATTTTGTCCAATTTGGGACCTTTGAGATGTGATGGCACCTATTCCTCCCTCGTCAATTGTCTTTTCAGGCAGCATATTTAAAAAAAACAAACAAACAAATGAAAAACAAGGAAGCAGTCGGTCCTGTGAACTGAGCTCACAGTGAAGGTGCTTTGCAGGTCTTTGCAGCCTCCCTCTCTCAGAATGTGCCTCTCCTTTCTCCAACAGTCCGACTATCCTTACAATGAGAACGTTCCCAGCATTAAAATCCCAATGGACATGATGGAGCAGGAGCCCTTCTTAGGTGATAAGGCCTCTGACAGTGAGTAGAGAGCATCGGGAGGAGGAGGAGGAGGAGCAGCACCTCCTTGCGCTCCTGGTTCTGATTCTGTCCGGCTCTTCCTGCTCTGCTCGTGTCTCTGACGGCTGTCATCATTCAGCCTGGATTTTCTTTCACCTTTGCTCCCGCCTCTCACTAACTGCACCACTTCCTTCTTATTACTTTTACAACCGTAAAAATAAATGCATGTAATTAACTAATATTTCCTTCCTTTCTGGATAAACATTAATGCTTTTTGCCTTCTGCTCTTTTCTTTCCTGTTTTTTCTTTTTTTATATTTTCTCATTTTGCCGTCTTGCAAAACTTGTGTTGAGCTTTAGGAAAACTTTCACCATCACTTGCAAGCTTTGTCAAATTGCCTTTGGTTTCATATATACAGCATGAACAAACCTCGTCAACCAGTATGTTTTGCTTGTTCGGCTCGGAGAAACTGCAGCCACAACAGTAACCACGTTAATCTCATTAACGAGACATCGTGTACAGCTTCTTTCTGGTCTTGGGATCACGCTTATCGTTATGGGAGTCTGATTGGCTAAAATCTATCGGCCAGATTGCCAAACTCTGTGAGGTTATATATAAAGCTAGTATTTGTCTATTTTTTTTTTTTTTTTTGAAGTCATGCAATATCTGATTTACTCTTGATTAAAGGGCCATACTGCTGAAAAGTAGCTGCTGTTTCAGACATCACGCATCATCATATCAGTTCATTAAAACCATGTTCTGGTTTATTTTCCTGTGCAGGAGAGAAGTCCCCATCATTCCTTGAACGACACACGTCGTGCTGAGCAGCTTCGCTACTACCAGGCCAACTACCTGTCCAGGTGAGCCCACCTTTGTATGCATGTGTGTGTGGTGAGAGCGAGAGTCCAATAGCTGACAGTCGCAAAACACCTGCAAAAAAAACTGTAGCTCAACCTTAAAGAGCAAATAAAACGCAACGTGAGTGGCACTGACTCTCCCGCCTTGTACTTTAAATGAATTCCTGTCCGAAGCCTCAAAGGTCACAAAAGGTCTGGTAGGAAGCTAACAAGCTAACATATAATCAAGGCTTGAACTTTAAAGGTCAAATCAGGCTAACTGACTTACACTACGGCTGTGTTTTGGCCAGCAGAACGGACAGGACATATTTCTCCTCGCTGTCTGTCCATGTTGCATTCCTGTGAGTCGACCTGCAAGCCGACCTGCAGTCACACAGCACGTATTTACCGTTAGCACAACTCCTCATATGGGCAAATCATTGAAGCCAATTAAAACGCAAAAATACAGACAAAAAACAGAAAACTTCTCCTGAAAAGCAGCCCTGCAAAAGAAATAGTCTGAAAAGCTTAAGTTGAGTTGAGTTTAAAGTTAGCCCTCTGTTTGCGATCTTCTTCAATGGTTGTTTGAAAGGAGCTATAAAAGGTGTATTCTACCACAATAAAGGTTCAGACAACTTGCTTGCTGTCTCCAGGCTTTACATCCGAGTTGATGGTCAGTTGTCAAAATTTGGTTTTATCTTGTTTTGGAATTTGAAAATCAGGGTGTGTGGCATGTGGAGACTGTGAGGGTCACACAGTCGTGGCGCGTGACAGTCTAGCAGCTCACATCTAATCCCATCATGTGTACCAGGGTGAGATGAAGAAGACAATTGTGATATGATTACGCGGTAACGATTGGAGGAGGCGGAGCTTAACTTTGGCAGGTGAGGAGTTGTGGCTGAGCTCCAGCGGACTCCAGCTGAGCTCTTTGTAATCCTGATAATCTTAGAGACATCAGAACACTTCCAAATCACAGCCTAGTGATTAAAATCTCCCTCCCTAAAATTTAAAAAAAATAAAAAAAATCAGGAGAAGCAGTGACAGCATGTGAACATCCGGCATGATTCCAACTTCATAAAATAAAGGATTTATCGACCAGAGATGAAATGAATAACAGTGGCAGCGAGGAAGAGACATAAAAGAGGCAGAGCTGAATTCTGGATAGAAGGATGCCAAGGTATTAAGTGGCAGGCAGAAGACCTAGAGGAAATTTGTGAATGAAGTGACAGAGGACAGGAAGTGAGTTGATGTGAGAGAGAGAAGAGGATGCTGAGGGTGGGACGGAGGCAGACGATTGGCTGATAAGTCAGTGAAGCATTTGAAAAGAAAATGAGGCTTTCAAACGACCAGATTTCATTAATAAAAACAAATCAGACACGTGGCTGTTGGCTGATGTGAGCCTCACACGAGTCAAAACAAAGGATCCACCACCCCCAGCATGTATTACTGCTGAATGTTTTCATCGCCAATGAGGACGCGGATGAGATTAGATCTCATCATCATGCTGTAACATCTCCTAAATGACTGGGATCATTGAAGCTGCTTGACAAATATCACGTGCCACTCATCCGCTTGGCTGGCAACAAGAGGATTTTCCCTCTGCTGCTGTCGCATAATTTTTGATATCATATGAGAGAGAGAGAGAGATTTCACACTTCTCTTCTGCATTCAAGATATTTTTAAGGCAAAAAAAAAGTGAAACGACATGATGCAGGCAGCCAGGATAGAGCATTTGGCCAAAACATTATCAATACAGGGCGAGGAGGACAAGCTGAAGCAAATTCCTCAATTCTGGTGGTGTATGTGTATAACCCCTATAGAAGTAAGAAGTAAATTGCTTCAGAAAACTTTACTTTTAACTTGTTAATCTCCACAACCACTGGAAAAACTTAATCACCTCAATTACAGTCCAACATTTTCTCCCGTCAGATTTGGACAACGGACCTGTCAGCTTGTCCCAATCCAGTCATAGCTTGTTCGCACCTGTATTTATTTACCTCTGTGAAACAATCACTCCCAGTGGTTGTCCCTGCCATTGACTGCAACATGGCTGCCAGCTCCTCCGTGTTTATCCCACGTATCAAGACGAGTAGCTGGGCGGCGTCACGTCCATTGAGGTAAACGAGTCAAAGTTGGCCGCTCTGTTCTTCGGCTGAAAGTTTCCAGTGATGTGCATTCGTTATCAACTGTTCTTTCCCTGGCGTGAGCTGGAACCGGACTAGCGCCACTTGTTGCTGCTCACCTTCAATCACGGCACACGCACCCGTGCTCGCCCAATACGGACGTAACGCTTTTCAAAATAAAAGCAATTTGCCAAGATATTAACGGTCAAACCTAAAGGAAACAGGTGTGGGAAAAACAGTTGCTACTTCCTGTCTCCCATTAAGAGGGACTATCTCCTGATTTCCGAATGGTGCTTTGGAATCGAGCATGTGTCCACTAACAGACTTTTTTTTTTAATTTATTTATTTATTTATTTTTTGCGTTGCAGCCCTGAGATGAGTCCTCTGAAGTCTGTGCCTCAGATTAGAATAGACATGGACCCGGATGATGATAATTCCTTCTACTGGAAGAGCAGAGGATCGGAAACGTCTCTGTAGAGCAACAAACGGCCACCAGGCGGCTCCACCAGCGAATATCTCGACTTTATGTTCCTATTTCATTTTGTATTTGATTTTTTTCCTTTTGTCTACGCAGAGTATGCATTTCTTATAACGAAGCTGTTTTTTTAACCGTCTTTTTCCTCTCAGTCTCGTCTCGGTATATTTCTCGCTTGCTGTCTTCTGACACCAACACTGTCTGTGGTAACTCCTGTCTATGCAACTCATTCCACATAACGCTGAGCAGCGACAGTTAATGCTGCATGGAAACTGTTCTTTTATTAAAGATAAACACATTAGAAACATCACGCTTTTTGAATATATATATATATATATATATATATATATATGTATATATATATATATATATATATATATATATATATATATATATATATATATGTGTGTATATATATATATGTATATATATATATGTATATATATATATATATATATATATATATATATATATATATATATATATATGTGTGTATATATATATATGTATGTATATATATATATATATATGTATATATATATATATATATATAAATATATATATGTATATGTATATATATATATGTATATATATATATATATATATATATATATATATATATATATATATATATATATATATATATATATGAAATGGAATTTATCTATTAATATTTTCCTGTAGCAGGAAAATTATGTTTTTATAGCTCTACCTCTCATTTTAGATCAACAACTTATGCGGCAGGTTGATTTGTTTGACGCAGCATGAGGTTTTGACATTTCCCACTCCCTCCCCATCCTCTCGTAGAGTTGAAATGATTTCAAGAGATTCACTGTATTATAGTGTGGCAGAGAATAAAATGTGTACAAATAGATCTTCTAAGTTAATTAACAACTAATTTTTTTGTGCATATTTGTATGTGCAGATGAGGTAAATATTTTTTACTATCACCTTTCATTTTGGGTGCAGTTTTGATCGCTTCACCTTCTCTTTCTAATTCTCTGTGTTCATCATGGCTTTTTTGTTACTTGTTTAAATTCATGCAAACTTTAAACTCATTTTCTTTCTTTCTTTCTGTCTTTGATTTTTTTTTTTTTTTTTTTTTAATGATTTTACTGTGTGTATGTGAGTATCAATTTATTTGTTCTTTTCTCATGTCCTTCCTTTCTTTGTTTCCTATTTTTTGGGGTGAGAAGCAGTTCAGTGGTAAATAATCAACCGACTTTTCTCAGCCAAACTTAAACTCCAACTTGGAGTGCATGCCATGTAATCGCTTGTCATGCACACAACTACTCTACCTAAGTGGCTTATAGGAGATTGATTACTGGCTAAAATTAAAATGGTCACAACATGACAAGTAAAAGTTTATGTTTGTCTCAGCTGCTGTTGAGAATTACTAACTGATGTGGACAAAAAAGGGACTTTTTTTCTTGGCACACTGAAGAGTTGACATAATTCCACGGTTTCGAATTCTGCTGTTCATGCACTGATCACATGGGGACTGTTGCTCACAACCCCTTTGTCCTCCTGTCCAGGCCATTACAGGCAAGCTGCAGGATGAGAGTAGTGGTAATTGTGAATCTATGAAATACATTGGTGGAGTGGGAACTCCACTATCATGGTACAGATATACTGCAGTTTAGCAGATTTTTTTTTTTTGGGTTCACTGACTTAATCTCACTTGAGTCTCAATGCTTTGCTGTGCTCACACACCTTGATAGCGCCACCAGGTGGACTATCAAGGTCAGTTGATATTCTAAAGCACAAAAAGATCAATTATTGCTTTTCATTGATTTGTTTGTTTGAGTCTTCCTGTAACAGAATTTCAGTACTTCTGTCCTTAATGCTGTCTAAGTTGAAGGTTGTCTCAGTTTGAGTCTCCAGTAACATCCTCAACACCTGCAGCTGTATCTAAGTTACCAATAATAAAAAGGATCAAAAAGCTGAAAATGTGAAATCACCCGATAGTCATTGCAGAGTGTGCAGCCAATGTCTCGCTAACAGACAAAACAAAACAACATGACTTTCTTAGTTCAACAGAAAAATGGCTTGTTTGTTTGTAAAATCACCTTTCCTCATTTTCCCACCATTTCCCCATCAAATGCACACAGGAGGGATTAAAATGTGGCACTGATCTACTGGTTGTCACACTAACTCACATTTCTCATTTTGTCTTTTGGTTCATCAGTTTCACTGTGGTCAACAACAGAGATTTGAACGTTTGTGTGTGAGACTTTTTTTTTTCTTTGTGTGGAGATGTTTGTAGTTTGTCATACTACTGTGAGCATGCTAGACAAAACTACATTCAAAGCAAATTAATTTTAGTCGGTGGAATACTGGTACATTTTTCTCAATTAACTTTTTTGTGACTTTTTAGAGCAGGCAAAATTGTTTATTTTAGAATTTATATATATTTTTTTGGAAATGAAATGTATATTAAAAATAAACAGAATGATTGAACAGTGCTGGTGCTTTTTCAGTGAGCAAAAAAGACTGAGAAAATCTGATGTTAGTGAAATTAAGCTGCTAGTTGATGTTCTGAGTTCCCTGAAGTTTATTTAAAACACACCACATCTCAACAACTGATGGATCTACCAACAAACTGTCCTCAGCGCCTTCACAGTTCAGTATCAGTGCTTTAGCAGCTCCCTCTAGTGTCCGTATTACTGCATCACCATCTGAAGAAATCATGTTGGTACAGGTGGCGCAGTCTCAAATGCACTGTCAATAATCATTGCGATAAATGTGTTTGAGGCAAGAATAGAGAGAATAGAAAAGAGGAGAAACCAGAAACGAGCTTCAAACACACAACCAGAGAAGCCATGAATGAAACTTCAGTTCAGATATGACACCAATATGAACGTCAAGCGCCATGACGTGGCCTGCCACTGGAGGGCACAACATAGCTGTGACACGAGTCGGGAGTCTTTCGAGCACCTATGTCCTTGGGAAACAAACATATGTAGACTTATTTTGCATGGGTTACTGTATGGGTTGGATTTATCTTGGTCGTGCTGTTCCAGTGGGACAGAGTGGCAGAGGACTGGTTCAGTGAACTGGTTACAATGAACAAATGAGCTTTAGTAAAGTCAGTTGTAGGCTCACGTTAAATTGTGTTGATTCACACAAACTGACACACACACACACACACACACACACACACACACACACACACACACACACACACACACTCTTTAAACATGCAGGACGTGACTGCTTCTGAATTATCATGCTTTGGAAAGTGTCTGCTCAGGGGGAAACACGACGGCGCTGCACCATGTGTTTGCTCACTGACGTCATGCGATGCTTAACAAGTGCGCCATCCGACACTATAAATACCTTGCAAGAGGCGGCTCGCATTGAGATGCCAAGATTCAAGCCAAAACTCTTTTTTTTGTGTGTGTGTGCTCATCTTCACTTTTTTTCTCCTGACAACACAGTTGACAGCGGGTAGATGAAAAAGCTGTGCATATATACCAGTGAAAGATGTATTCTAATAGGGCTGTGCTGTTTGGGGCATCCCACTGCACTCTGCAGTCGCTGAACAGCTCAGAAACGCTAGACAATTGAAGTCAATTAGGCATGACGGCATTATGGGTGAAGGTCAGCTCCGCACGGTTCACCGAGAGGTCACATGACATTTAGTTTGCACGGTGCACCACTCTGGAAAAAAAAAGAAGAAAACTCATGTGACCATAATTAAACAAATCATCAATGGAAAGTCTGTCCGTCTCAAAACACCACACAGGTCTGGTGGAAAAAATACCAAAAGCTACAAAGAGGTCTAGTTAGAGTGGGCAGGGTGGGAGGGAGGACTGGTTAGAATGGGAGAGAGGACTAGTCAGATTGTGAGAGAGGACTGGTTAGAGTAGGAGAGTGGACTGCTTAGACTGGGGCAAAGAGCAAAAACTGTTTTTTAAAAAATAAATAAATAAATAATAATAATTTGCTTTCCATTCGGTTTGCATTTAAGCCTTTTTTCCAATCTCGACTCCGATATAAAATATGTTCATCACATAAGCAGGACTCTGTCTGCGGTTTTGCAGAGCGTGGTGACGCAGTTAGAATGAAAACAGAAGAAGCTAAATGAAGGTCTGTCTTTTGTTTTGACTTACGAAAGGAAAACAAAGCTTTTCTCCTTCGTGTCCCTCTTATTTACACCGTTCAAACTGGTAGTTTTAAAACAGTGCAGTCTTGTTTCCCTCCAATATTTTTCTATCCTCCGGCTCTGATCTGCCACGTTTGGTGGCCAGACCATCAACTGGATGCTCAATTATTTACATTGTGAAATTTTGCATAACTGACATTGATTGCAGATTGTGGTTTTAAATTGGCCAGTGACTTTATGCTTCCAAGCCCCTCATTTATATCGTACTTGCCTCATGTCATTACATCAAACAAGGGAAATGTATGAATCCGTACGCTCCGTGCGTGTTGGATGGAAGTGTCATCTGTACACGCTAAGATTGACTGATCTGGAATGAATAATTAAACCTGGGCCGCTCTTGGCGCTGCTGTTACATCCAGCAGATGCAAAGAGTGTAAAATATTCAGACCACAGCAGATGTGTGTCGTGTCAGTCCGGCCTTTTGATTTATTTATTTAGTCATTTATTGATTTTATTTCATTTTTGTTTTATTTTTTTTAAAGGATGAAGGTTTGGTGGTGAGTGGTGATCGTGTGGGCAGGAAAAAGTGTTTGCATACGACTGGAGTTTCTCATCTAATTGCACAACTCAAGCGTTGCTTGTCCTCGTCAGTATTTCTCTACAAATCGATTCCTTTTAAGGTGACGTCTCCAGTGCTGGACACTTAGGATTAAAAAAAAAAAAAAATCAACGCCGCCTTTATATATAAAAATGTAATATCATGACGACCGGCGCATTCAATTCCACCTGGATTAAACTCTGATTTCTGTTTGCCATTTACTGGCCGACAAAAAAAAAGAAAATAAATAAAATCCATTTGGCTTTAATTTTATCTCCAGATTTCTTTCAGGCTGACACTTTCTGACGTGTATTTCTGTCATCAGCAGCAATTCCCCTTAAATCTAGAGCTAAGCCGTTTGGTTAAGGAGAGCATCAACCCATGCTATGTGCTCATCTTCCTCAGAGGGTCTTATTGGAAAGGCTGCAGGCTGGTCATGTTTCCAAATAGATTTTTCTTTTCTTTTTTTTCTTTTAAAGGCATTTCTGTGAGGAAAAAATAAGTAAATGGGGCAACTGGAAAAGTAAAAAATGAGGAAAAGAAAATGAGCATGGATGCAAGTGCAGCTCGGCCCATGTGAAGGATCACTCAATAGGTTGTTGTCACGTGCATGTCACACAGCTCAGATGGTCAACAGGAAGTAGGTTAGTTGCTGAGGATCTGTCGTGTAGAAAAATGACAATGTTTTTGCGTGGTTTACGGTTGCTTCAATCGCTCTGAATGGGAAAAAGAAAGGAATTCTCACAAAGTATAAACGCAGCACAGAGCAACGCTGTAAAAGGTGGATTTCAACCATTCGCACTTCATCAGAGGTGCGTTAGCTGACCCTAAATCTAAAAACAGGCTCTAAATCTGTGCAGTGCTGACTCTCCTGAACAGTTTCCTCCGTAGACCTACTCTCCATTCTCACTTCCTGTCCTCCATCTGAATTCGCATCATATTTGCGCGTCATCATAACTATGTGACTGAAGCCCAGCTAATAATTCAGGTGATAAACTGTAATGAATCTGTATGGCTCTCTTATGGCGAACTACAATCAATGTTGCGCTACGGGGCTGGTGGCGTAACAAGGTAGATCCGTCATCTGTCAGATCGTCATCTAAAGGCCCACAGGGGGCGCTTGACCATATGTCTGTCTAAGTGGTAAAAAAACAAACAAAAAAAAAACAGAGGAATCACGCATGGAATCCAATCTGCCGCCTTGTGGTTCCCCAGGAAGCACCATGGAGGAAGCGGCCTCACAGTTAATCCACGTGTTGGCGGGGTGAAGACTGAGTGTTGTCAGGTCAACCCTGCTCACGAGGCCAGAGGCCCCCCAGTGGCCACCAGCAATGAACATCTTCAGTCTGCAGCTTCCCCCATCCCTTCTTCTTCTTCTTCTTCTTCTTCTTCTTCTTCTGTTGGTTAGCATCAAGCAAAAGTTGATCCACTTCCTCCTCCCTATTTTGAGTGTTTTCCCCCCCAGCAACGATACAGCGCCGCCTACAGGCCTGGCACTTATACTGCAGCGTGTCCAGCAGTTTTTAACACATTTCTTAAACCAGTTGCCTATTCATGGACAACCATGGAAAACAGAAATAGTGAGGTCGTGATCGTGGTTGGGGTCAATTGGTCAAAGTCAAATGTGAGGTTTGCTATCTGCCTCCGCCACCTGGGGTCAACAGCCACAGTTTCCTGCAGTTGGACATCAGCAGTAGAAATGCAAATTCCTTGAGTTTTCTCATCATTCCTCGTCATCTCTTGGGCAACAACACTTTAACTTGAGTATACAGTAGAATGAGTTTCTCTACTGTCAGCAAAGTACTTCTACTTGAAGTACATATTATTTGTACTGTGGTGACCGGGTCCAGGTGTCAGTGCTCTTCTGCTCTCTGCCTGCACTTCTGTCTGGCTGATCTTCAGTCTCTTTCCTCGGCTGTCTTCCAGTGTCCTCTGATTCTTTTCATTCGGTCCCAGTTTTCATTTCGCACCAGCTGCCACGTGACCTTCAGTCTCTGTGCTTGAAAACATTCCGTCGACATGCATGGATTGACCCTTATGTTTTCTGAAATTACTGCTTTTCACAGAGAGTGTCACTCAGCTGGTCCTTGGCTTTCTCTATTCAGCCATGGTCCCTTCTACCTTTTGACAGCTGGGAGAAATCATCAAATAAATAAAATACATTTGACTGGGGAGGTTATAAAGTCTCACTAAAGTCTCATGCACTAAAGAAGAAGAAGAGGAGGAAGAGGGAGAAAAGCCAGCCTCCATCCATCCACCTGTATCTAAACATTCTGACAGAATTTTTATTTCGACACCCCTAATGCAGAAGCTCCACCACCAGCTGCTCATCTCTTCTGACAGCAGCTGTGGATGAATCACAAACAAGAAACAAAACAAAAACTCATCATACATCAACAATCCTGCTTCAGTGCAACAACATAGCGATGGGCAGAGCAACCCAGATATCAATAACATGGATCCTCAAGCTGGTATCGGTATTGGATCCAATACTAATGGGATAGAACTGATATTTGCCCCTGTTGGGTCAGAGTGTTCCAGACTGGAAGAGCTGCTTTCACATCTCCTCTCCTCCCACTTCTCACTCAGCCTTCTGGTCGCACAGTAACTCGGCAGGTGGGGGTTCAGTATTCAGAGCAGAGGAATAGCCTTGCCAACACACATAGGGGTTGTTGAGAGCTGACTTTCTTCCCTCAAAGTCACAACAAGACCAGAACGTTTTTAGTTCCCTGAAGCCTAACGTAACTTAAGCTGTTACCAAAATGAGCTGAAATGAGTGAACAATGTTGTGCACTTGACAGCAGCTTGTAGCATCGTTTGGAAACACGTTCAGTCATGAGGGCAACTTGTTGCGCCTCTTGAGTGCAGGCATGCATGCAGTTGATGCGATTAAACACACAAGAGCGACAAAAAAAAAAACCCAAACACTCAGCAAGCAGTCGTGTAATTATTCCGATTCATTTTCTTTCACGTTTCAGCCTCGCGAGAAGCAGTGAAGAAGAAGTACACTGATTCTAAAGCCAACCAGCCAGACAGACAGACAGACAGGCAGACTGACTAACTGACAGACAGATTTACTCCCCCTTTCCCCCTTGAGCAGGTTGAGGGTTGATTTCATCATTTGTTCAAACTTTTTTTTTTTTTTAACCTTCAGACTTTTTGAGTTGCTTGATCAGAAATGATTGATTGAAAGATTTGAGCAAAGTCTGACTGTGGAATTTTAAAACGGGTTTGTGGGAGTCGGCCGCTTTCGGCACTGCAGGCACGTCAGTCACAGCTTGCAGCTGCATGTTCAGAAAAACAGCCTTTCAAAACGGAGGGAAAAAGCAAAAACCTGTCATTTTGTAAGAATGCGCTGCTGCTCTGTGAGAGCGAGAGCGGCACAATAAAGCCAAGGCTGATGAATGTCCCTCCTGGGGGGATATCAGAGGGGAGCGCTAATATCTGAGACGCAGGTGACTCACACACAGACAGACAGACACACACACACACAACCTTTACTTACTAATTTGCCTCCAGCTTCTCAAAGCGTTCCGGTGCGACTCTACCGGCGGCCAAATGAGCTGTCAGACCACCAGGACTGCAGCTGGCCAGCTATTAAATCACTCCTCGAGTGCCAATACATAATCCACCTCTCACACGCCGACGTTGAAAATAATGAAATATAAAGTAAGTAAGAAAGTAAGAAAAATAAAGTAGAATAATACTAAAACTAATAGCGTTCCCCATCGTCTCTCTCAGTCGCTCTCTCTCTCTCTCTCTCACTATTTTCATCTTTAAACCCACAGACTGGATTCTGCTAAACAGACCCACAGGGGACGCAGACGCGAGGACTTTTTTAAAGTGCTGATATTTTAAACATGGTCGCTCAGATTGAGGCAGATCGCTCGGTGGTCGCTTCACGGTAAGAAGCCTTTTGGGTTTGATTTTGACTGTCTGTGTCCCACGTTAAGTGTAAAGACTCGTTAGAGCTGGGTTTAAAAAGATCCATGTAATCGATTTTAAACCAATTGCCCTTCGAGTGGATACAATATTGATTCATACAATCCCAAAACCAATCTTATATATTATATATGGTGCAGGGCCGAGAGGCAGCCTGCAGACAACATTAAGCAAGCCTCGCTTATTCAGCATTTCATTATCATTACATTCACGTCTGCCTTTGGAATTCATTTTAAATTCTGTCATTTTTTTGTGTTAGTCAGATCATGTGTGAATAAAAGTTCATTTTGAGTTAAATTTTAAATCCTAACCTTTTTTTTTCTTACAAATAAATGAATAATGCACCAGGTCAAAGTGTACCTTGTTCAATTTGCAGTGCACCATCATGTCTTTTTGTTATATCAAGTAAAAATTGTTTTTTTGACAGAAATATCCAGGACTGAATTGATATTGAATTGAAATGAATTGAGTCTGGATTCCAATCAAATTGGGATTTTGTAAAATCAAATGGATCTGGAAAAGCTGAATCGATATGCAGTGCAGCGCCTGATCGGTCATATGTTTCATTTCTCCATCATGTGAAGTGATGGCGACCATGAGGTTAACCTCTGTGTTCATAGGGCCTCTCTTGGTTTGAGGTGGGTCAGAAGGATGACCCTAAGGAGTAACAGGAAAACTGATCGGAAGAGTGCATGAGTGTAAACAACCGACCCGTACATGCGAGATGTTCCAAGCTGTTCATATTTGGCTTGAGACGGCCTGAAGAGACCAACAACATCAAACATCTACACCCCATAAAACTGGTGCTCAGTCCTTACTTTGCCCCAGACCAGAGACGTGGTTCGGAATATTCAGCACTAACAACCGTCTCCGGGCTCTGCAGCAAATACACCTGGTGAGAAGCAAGTGTGTGGAGGAAAATGCAGATATCAGATAGAGACGGAATGGAGAGATTTTCTCCAGACAGCTGTCACACACAGTAAGTGGAGATTTACATAAACAGCATAAAAAAAATTGAAACAAAACAATAAAAAAAAAAAAACCCTGTAGGAATAAGACACGTGAATTCAGGTGTTTGACTTTGTTCCCTCTCTGGCAAATTCCAAGATACTGTTGACTTTAAAGAAAAATATTCAGATGTATGCAGAGTTGTCAGTGTGCATCCCCTCAGGCCGGTGAACTCCCTGCGGATGACAGAGAATACATGTTTTTGTACCTTTGTTTTTCGGTTGACAGATGTAGAGGGGCACGAGGAGATGGGGAAAAAAATAAAGAGAGAGAGAAGATAGATAGATAGATAGATAGATAGAGAGAGAGAGAGAGAGAGAGAGAGAGAGAGAGAGAGAGAGAGAGAGAGAGAGAGCGAGAGAGTCTTGTGTATTTATAACTTGATCGGGGCTCAAGATTGCGAGGAGGTACGCGACCCAGATGCAGATGTGTCGGATCGTCGGGGAAGGTGGAAGGTTGGCAGATGGCGAGGTGGAAGCAGGAGGCAAAGTAGGACGGACGGATGAGAAACTGAAGCGACTGCACGTGTGTGTGTCAAAAACACGGCACAAGAGCGGAAGGACATCTTCAGGTAACGTCTCAGCGTCACACTAATCCTTTCAAAACCCTCCCTTTCTCTGGCACGATCGTGCACGTTTGCTTAAACACTGAATGTGATTTAATCCCTGGTAGGATAATCCCTGACACACTCGCTGGTTGGCTACCGCTCCTTGGATGTTCGGTAACAATGTGGCGCAGACAAATCTTCCAAATGACTCTCTCTCTCTCTCTCTCTCTCTCTCTCTCTCTCTCTCTCTCTCTCTCTCTCTAGCTAAGTTTTTTTGCTTCCCCGTGGCCATGCAGACGGGATGCAAATTGTAACAGTGTTTTCTCCCACTGTAGTGTGTCTGCACCAAGTGTGAGGGGCCTATATCTGTGTGTGTGTGTGTGTGTGTGTGTGTGTGTGTGTGTGTGTGTGTGTGTGACACAAACAGCAGAAAAGGCAGAAAAACGCAGCCACTTTCTTTCACACTCACTGCAGCCTGCAGCTGGAGAACCATTCACAATTCAAGACGGACAATCACTCCCGGGTGCGTCTGCATTTCCTTTTCAACGCAGGTGGATAAAAAAAAACGTGCCTCAGTGTGGACGTCGGAGGGGATGAGGGACGTGTGACTGAGCAAGTGCAGCCAACAGCGCGAGACTGGCGCCCGCCATGCCCCCCCCCAAGCGCGCGAGGCCACCAAAGTGAACAATGACTCCCGGCCGCACCTCGGCCAGGTGGGACTCATAAACACGGCGGCACTTCTATTACCATATAAATGATGTTTAGGATGGAATGTAGAAGCTTCGAAGAACAAAAGCGGAAGACGAATTATCCCCACAGCTCACAGTCATCACACTGCCACGCTGTGAAATGAGGTTGGACTTTGCAGCGTTGATGAACCTGCCAAAAAAAAAGAAAAGACAAGGAAAAAATAAACCCAGCAGGTGTAAGAAGCAGACGAGTCACTATCAGCTGCTGCCGACCCTGCCGTCTGCTCCAATCAGAGTCCAGCCGGCCACGCGGCTGTCGTGCCATACTTTTGGACCCAAAATTGCGATATTTTTCACACAACCAGCTTGCGGGCACCAAAGAGCGTCTCGGCCCCGACTGTGAATGAGTAAAGCAGACAGCCAGTGTGACATTTGGATTACGCCACTAGCAAACGGCAAACAATGAAAAAAAAAAGGTACCCCAACAGTCGGAGTAGAACGAACAGAAAAAAATGTTAATGGTTTGTTCAGCCTCATGGATGCGATGGACCACCCCTGGTGGGCAACGGAAGGGAGACGGCCTCGACTCTGCCGGTGGGTGATGAGAGAATCATCGGCCACGACAATATTTGAAAACATGTATGAGGACGGTGAGTGTATTGTGACCTCAAACAACTTGGTGAGGCTGTTTGCTGCCTGGAGATGCTACTGAAGTTCAGCAAAGAGCCTCATTCTCCCCGGAACACAATATTTGACCACCACGACATCTCCAGAGATATTTGATTGCAGCAGAAATGTTGCATAGTCCTTCATTAAATCCCCATCCATCACACTGTGGTGCAAAGTACATCCTCCTGCTCCTCCCCTCCCCTCTGCATCGAAGATGTACACATAAGCAACTCTAAATGGTCTCCAGGTGTGAGAGCGGGTGGTTGTTTGTCTCTTGTCTGGGGTGCAGCCCCGCCCGCACATTACTAAAGGCTTGCTGGAGACGTCCTCAATCATCATCTCCTGCACTTCACCATCGCAAACAACACCTGGAAACCATAGCAAGACTGTGAAAGCAGTGGTGTTGCAGGAACAGCCGCTGAATTCAGAGAGAACAGTCGGAGAGCTGGAAGAAGAAATTGGTGGCACCAACGTGCCAGTCAGGCCACGGCGTCCAGGGCCTTAAAGGTCCAGTGTGAAAAATGTATTAAAATGTATTGGTTAAAGCTTAATATACTGCCCATAAAAAACATTGATAAAAGTGCAAACATGCATGTTCCCCCCCCCCCATTTGCATGTATATATACATGTATACATATATATGTACACACGCACATACTGTATACATGTATATACATATTTATGTATGTATATATATATATATATATATGTATAGATGTAGGCCACCGTAGTTTACTGGAATATTCGGGAGAAGGAGGGTGAGCAAAAGAGCGTTGCAATGCAAAACGTTACCACTTGATGTCGCTGTTTCTTCTCAAAATCTCCAAATATTTCACACTTAATAGCTCAGACTGCTGGGACGGATTCCAGCACCCCGACACCCACCACATGCCTGGTTGACACATCACAGCGACTCAAAAGGCTAGCAGGGGGGAGGCGGGTAAGAGGGGTAGGGGAGGAAATAATTGCCATTCGTTATTCACCCTATCCTCCATCTTCTCCTCAGGAAACTTGCTATTTCGAAATGAGGAAGCAGTTGGCTAGACGGGCTTTGAAACCTCGAGTGACTATAAATCACAGCCTGCGCTCAGAATCTGAGCTGCAGTCCTCAGGCAGAAGGTATGGCTTTAAAAATCAAACTAAAATTAAAACAAGGCTTCTCCACCACCGCCACTTCCGGCGCCCTGAACAGTGGAAGATCGAAGTCTTCTGTCTTTTTTTTTTTTTCTGAGTTTTTGGGAACAGTGATGGTATTTGGGGACATTTACATGCAACTTTTGAAACGTTTTTTTTTTGTGAAATGTGTAATCCTCAATCGAGTTTCCTTGCCTGTGAAATGCAGTTGTCACCGCTTGAAAGGTTTGTGCAGCACATGGGACTTAGAGCAGACACTGGGCGACCACACACACACACACACACACACACACACAGACAGATATAGGCCCATCACACTTGGTGCAGACACACTACAGTGGGACAATTTGCATCCCGTCTGCATGGCCACGGGGAAGCAAAAAAACTTAGCTAGAGAGAGAGAGTGAGTGAGACAGAGAGAGAGAGAGAGAGCTGCTCATCAGGGTTGGTGTTGTAAAGGCTTGACTCTGAATGAAGTCGGCAAGTTCCAGACAGTCGACGGCATCAACTGTCTGGAACCTGCTGCTGCGGCGCTGTGACCATTTTCACTCCGGCAAGACACTGACCACACGGTGCCTGGGTTGCAATTTCCCCAAATTGCACAAACACTATTTTGTACATATCAAAATTCTCTTTTCTTTTCTTTTCTTTTTAAACTGTCACCTTCCGTCTTCTTCTTCTTCTTCTTCTTCTTCTTCTTCTTCTTCTTCTTCTTCTTCTTCTTCTTCTTCTTCTTCTGGGACGGAACGAGGATGAGGAGGAGCGTCCTGGTCCAACCGATCTCAAGTCACTTTGACGCACCTAACCTGACAGGCCAAACACCTCCGTGTCTCGGTCAGTGTCGCAGAGCCGGTTTTGTTCTTGATCTGTGGAATTCCCCGCCGTCAGTCCACCTGTTGAGGAAGCGCTCCCAGCCATAATCTGTTGCACCGTCAGGTACCATCACTTTCGGATTCAATGGCGTCTTTTATCTTCCCCGGCGCTTTCTGAATTACAAAAGAGGATCTGACATCTTTTGTGGAGAATCAATAAACTCCAGCTTACATCTGACAAAAACATCTAAGTGTTTCTTGTGATACACGAAATACAAAAGGAATGCGAAGGAATGAATTGGAGATGTAGTCGATGGCGCCTTTGTGTGAGGAACAGAAAGTTAGTCCAAAAACTTTTGACTTTACTTTAGTTTAGTTTTGCTTGGTGCATTGACAGGTATAAGATGTGACTCTGCAACATCAGAGGCTGCTGAGAGTTTGGCCTCCTCAAGTTACTATTTATTTCATCATCATCATCATCATCAAAGATGTGATGTGTGTGAATGAACTTAATGATTGACTGAATGAATGAATGAACAAATGAATGAAAAGTTTGCCCACTGAATGTAACTAACAGGAAAAAATAACAACAAAAGACAGTTATCGCCTCATCCTAATTCTTCATTTAATAGCTTTTTTCCTTTTTTTTAAAAAAAACCTCCTCAGCTGTAATTGGATTTAATCTTCCGTTGGTCCCCAAACAAAACGACTGCCACTTCTGTTTCAGCCTGACTCATTATCTGACGTCTGCTGAGTAATTAATGAGGGGAATCATTGGTGCAGGGACATTCTGGCCATGTTTGGCATCCGGAGGTCAGAAATCAGTCTGCAGGCTGCTGAAACAACGCCGGTATAAACACCCAAAAATGATGAATGAGAATGAAGAATTTGTATATTGTGATAAAACAAAAAAATAAATATAATCGCAGGGTGACAATAGAGAGACGTTTCCTGTTACATTAACATTTTTTTTTTCTATGATTACAGGGTCAGGGCTGCCTCTCACCTGCTGCTCTGTAGCCTCACCCTGTCTCACCCTTCCTCCTCATCACTGCCACCTTGCACTGCTCTTAATTGCCAATCAGGCCACTACGCACATATACACACACCCACACACACACACACACACACACACACACACACACACACACACACACACACACACACACCATCTTGGTCTATTTGCTACAAATCACTTCCTGTCATCCCTGCCCTGCTAAATCACTGCTCGCTTTGCTGCCTCCAGATTCTCTGGCAGAGAATCGGAGCAAGACATCCTTTTATCTGCAACGCACCAGCGCCTTCAATAGCATCAAATTAGGAATGAGCGTTGTCGACACAATCAAAACATACAGGATTTTTTTTGTACCGACATGAATAGGAGCTTAACGTGTGTCCTCGGCAATCAGACTACATTGTATAAGCATTGGGAGAGGCCTCGAGCAGTGCAGGGAAACCTCCTGTTTGGGAATAATGGAAGGCTGATGATCCAAAAGTGATCTGGAGATGTGTGAGTTCCGCCCGGAGGCCAGATGACTGGATGACGTGGAGAGGATGTTGGCCAGGAAGTCTGATTTGCTCAGCAGGACCAAGGCCACGTGCTTCCCATCCATTCATTCTCACACCTTTTTTTCCATCCTGGACTCCAGTCACTTATCTGCCCTCCATGACATCACAATAGAATGATTTTAAGGACAGTGCAATGAGAGCCGCCTTCTCTTCTTACTTCTTGAGAGATTCCTGGCTAGTCGGAGACCCAGATTGTTGTTACAAAACTATGGCAAATTTGATGTTGCATCAAAATGGAGCTCCTCTAAAATTTCGCAGAAAGACATTATTGGAAATTTGAAATGTTGACATGAATGAAGTAGCTGAGAGACACAGACGTGTCCATTTTAAACTCATTCATTCATTCATTCATCTTCTATACCTGCTTATTCCTATTCAGGGTCACGGGGGTCTGCTGGAGCCTATCCCAGCTGTCTTCGGGCGAAGGCAGGGTGACACCCTGGACAAGTCGCCAGTTCATCGCAGGGCCCATTTTAAACTCGAGGTCATTTAATTTTTTGTGATTGGCTGTAATTATCCCAATAGTTGTGCAATACCATGCTGCGGTATTGGTGATTGCAGGAAAATTAGAGATGCAGGAAACTTTTCTGGAGAAAACAACCACATAATATGTTTTTTTTTTTTTACGTTTTATTCTGTTCAAATTTTTTGATCCATTCAAGGACTGACTAAATAATTACACTTTGACATTTGTGTAGTACAACAGCATAATAAAAGAAAGGGGGGGGGATGCGCTGCTTGACAGATTCTTTTCCCCCGCTCATGTAATTTCAAAATAAATTGAATTACATGGAGCTTGCAATCTGGAAAAACTAGAGCAGAATTTTCTAAAAGAATTATATCCAATGACGAGAGATCATTTTAGTCCTGAAATCTGCCGCGTCCATCTCGCTGAGCTGCTCTGCATATGGTCTGAAACCAACACTTTTGGGTTGCATCCAAAGAGGAAAAAAAAAGAAAAAAGACTGCAAGTCTACACGTGTGCGAATACCGAGATCTCAGCTGCCGTGTTCTCAACGCAGTGCGCAGTGCCGTGCTTGACCTCCCATGTGCTGCCGAGCCAGAAGCACAGATGCTCCGTCCAGCCATGTGGAAAACACACAGGAGAGCCGGAACCCAGTGAGCCCGCCCACACTGCGCTCAGCTCAGCCCACGCTATTGGCTGCTTAGTGTGCTGGGCATCCCCAGCTGCAAAACACTCCGATATCAGGGGAAAACTTTTACCAGTGGCCTTCAACCCCCCCCCCCCCCCCCCCTCATAAAAATACTAAACAAGCTAATGAAAAATATTGGTAATAAGGCAATACTGACTTTGCCTTCGTCCTGATAGTAGCTGTATTTGGATTGAACACCAGTGCCACTGGGTGCTACACAAAACATCCCCATGGCACAAAGAAGGGATGAATATACAAACAAAATATATATTTTTGACAAAATTACATACAATACATACATACAATAAACACTGGAGCTGGAGAAGCAGATGAATTGGGACACAGAGACACTCGAGTTGACAGTCAAATCCACCGGAAGGAAGATGACAGTGCAACTTCTTTTCATGACCAAAATAAAAAAAAACAAACACTTGAGACCAAATCCAAAGCTGAAGCTCATTGTTCCTTCCTCCTACTACCAACAGGCAACAAGGTTGGATTATTCATTTATTTTTTTTAAATTTTGTTCCTTCCCTGCGGTTCATGCACCATTGTTAAGTGTCCTTGTCCTGATCCCTGCAGACCAACATCGGAGTCACTTTACACTGCGGCCAAAGTCACAAAGAAATGCAAAAGCTGAAGCAGCAAAGCCGCCGCTGCTGCCACTGCCGCCACGGCCGCCCTTCGAGGGTTCAGCGCCCAAAAGTCAACACTAGCAGAGCTGCCTGGATAGAAAAAGGTCAGCGAGAAAAAGAACAAAAATAAGTCTTTTTCCACTGAGTTTTTTTTTTTTTTTTTTTGTAACTGAGATTATTAAACCGAGACACAGAGAAAACTACATCAACTCCCAGTGGCAGGAAGGACTAAAGAAAAAAAAAACCCCTTTCATAATCTAGAGAGGGAGTCGTCACCATGGTCTCAAACATGCAAACAAAGGTTGAGCTGAGTTGAAAGTAGTTTGAAATATGTCACTTCTTGCACAATGGAAGAAAGAAAGAAATAGTGATTTATGTGTGAAAGGGTTAGACAGACTCACGAGCTAAACTCTCTTTCTTTTGTTGTTTGAAATGAAAGAATGAACAAAATGTAAAATATAATTTAGAGAATTTAGATATTTGTTGGCCATTCAGTGGCTCTATCAGCAGACGCTCACATTAGTCAGTGGATTTGGTCGAGTAACAATGTAGTGAGAATTTTTCATCATCCTGATAAACCAGTCAAAACAGACCAACAGGGGCTCAACAGAAAGAAGAGCATCTCTCTGTAGCAACTCTTCTCTCTTTTTCCAGACTTTGTTTGTGCAGCGACTCCTCGGGATGCTAGGAATCGGTTCTAACGAGCCCAGACGGATTCATTGGCACAGCAGTGATTGCTCTGTAGCTGCTCTGCAGAGCATCAACCCTCTCTTCTCTTCTGACCCGTTACCTGCTATGGCAGGTGCAGTCTGGCCATAGCATCAAGGATTGTCATTCACCGCACAGTTTATATTTTAAGGTTTTGCAAAAAACTTTGGCAAAGGCCCTGAGTTAAAAAAATAAAAAAATAAATAAAAATGTGGTTGTTGTTAAATGGATTGTCAGACTTTATCAGATTTCTCCTCCTATCTGCATTTCTTGTGATCTCATTTGTGATCCGTCCTTTGGTATTTCAATATTTGTTGGCATCTGTGTCACTGTCCTTCAGTCAAATGCTTTGAACCCCGGCTAACTTTGTATTTACAAACAGAAAAACCGCACAAACCAAGGCTGAAAGCACCTTAAAAACACGTCGAAAAAAGGGGGGAGATGTGAGAGGTAATCTTCAGAATGCTGTGCTGCCATCATATGAGCACTTTTGGAGAAATCTGGGCCATGCAGACTAAAAGCACTAAAAGCTCAATGCAAAAAATAAATAAAATAAAACAGTGTGAGACTCTCCTCCCCCCTGTTTTCTTTGGGTCTCCTCTTCTCTCTGTGTTCTGTTCAATGAAAACACCCTCCTCTCTGCTTTCTTTCATTCCCTCCCTCTGGATTCTGCTTTGATAAAGCCAAAAGAAAAAAACCTGAAACACTGACTGACAACGGCGAAACAACATCGGGCCAAAGAAATTTCTTTTTTTTAAAACACACACGACAGGAAGTCACTAACGTCACTAGTCATTGTGCCGACTGTGCGGCCAAGTTAGTGCAGAAATCTCTTAGCGTGCGATGAGGGGGACAGACTCCGCCCACTTTTATACATTTTATATACGCTATTTTTATTCTACGGTCACTGTTCCGTTGTTCAAATAGCTGGCTGATGTATTTATTTGTCTAGATACGGTCTTGGTTGAGGAGTACTGAACGAAATTTCGTGGTGCAATGTACAATGACAAACCGATACTGTAAGATTGTAAAAATGGTTCCCATTGCCTATCTGCTTGGCTCTCAGTATTTGGGGTTGGAATTGGGGGGGGGGGGTGGGGGGGGGTTAGATCAGCCAATGATTCCTGGGAGATGCACTGCTGCTGTCCACCACCATGATATGTGACTTATGTGGAGGACAAATTTCGTATCCTTCGGGATGTGACAGTCAGTCAGACTTTAACAATGACAATAACGTCTTCTAATCTGATTAATCTTCAATCGCAGAAACTCACTTAATCCAGAGCAATTTTGCTGAGCCAATTCTGGACGAGTCTCGCTAACCCATTCCCGCCAAAATACTTGGCACGAACGGCCAATGAGAAATAGCCACTGGGATGCAGGAAACAGCGGCGACATCAGAGCAACGGAGGCAAACAGCGGAGGAAAGAAAAAAAAAAAAAAATCCAGCCTGTGAAAATTGTGTTTCCCCAGCAGTCGGCGCCGACTGCATGATTAGAAACTGTATGATTAGCGGCATGACAAGCTTTAAAATGATTACGACAGCAAATCAAGTGACAGGGAAAAAAAGGAGTCAAAGCAGCTGATTTTTTTCCTTTTGCTTGCTGCAGGCGATCAAATCAAATGAATTTAAAAGGAGCGATGATGTGGTTCAGGGTTGAAAAGGGGTGACAAATGAGGCTACAGTCGCTCGACAGAGGTCTCATTCCATTTACTTTCAGAGCTCATTTGTTGCAAATGAATGTGGCCGTTAGCGCCCCCATCTGGTCAGGATCTATTTCTTGCAGCATACATTTTTCTTTTTCTTTCTTTCTTTCTTTCTTTCTTTCTTTCTTTCAAGAATGTGTCTGTGAAAGGACCAGATGTTATTTACCGGTGGGTTTTGCTGTCCAAGTACAATGTGACCTCAGCAACATTGTGACAGTCCAGAGTTGAGGTGTTTGGATGATTTGATCCTTGGATAAACTCCTTTTCTTTGGCCAACTATTTTTGGCCAAAGAAAACCTTTCAGAAGGCCACAATCATTTACACGGACTTAAGAGAAAGTCCAAAGTGTTCTCTAAAGTTTAAAGTGCATCTAAAATAACAATGTGCCAATGAGTTGCCCTGATGAACTGATGCTGGGATGCCAATCGACCCTTCTCAATCTTTCTCCAGCACCAAGGTTGTTAGTTAGTTGTTAGTGCTAATCTGAAGCTCCACACTGTGTTGATTAAAGATCTTCTTCTACACTCTGGATGTTGAACATGTTGAAATTGGGCAATCCCAAAATACAGGCCCCACCCACCTACCCCCATGAAATTTGCAGCTACAGATGTGTACAATATCAATGTTGTGCACAATAAGGCACCGGAAGCATCGCCGGTGCTCCGTGCAGGTGATTCCTCTCAGCCATCAGCCCGCTTCGCTCTCCTCCTCCTCTCCAAATCAGAAAACCAACACCCCTCCCCCTCCTCTCCTGTCCCCCTTCCCTCCCTCCCTCCTCCTCGGTGCCTACGTCAGCGCATCAAATACGCACGGACTCGCCCGGAACGCTCCACTCGCTCTCCGAGCAGCCCGGCGAGCGCCGCAAGTGAAGCGCTGCGCGTCCGCACCGCCGCCGAGACGCCAGTGAACAACGCCGAGCTGACGGAGACTCACCCTGAACTTTTCTGATTTATTCATTTTTCTTTTTTAAATGGTCATTATCTTTAATTGACTCGCTCTGGTGCTCTACGTTTTTGAACGTTCTACTCATGCCTGAATCACAGAAAATTGGATCTTTAAAACTTTCCTTTCAGCAGAACACGTACGGCAGATTGATTTGAATCAAAGGTAAGTTTAATGTTTTCTTCTGACTGTGACATCAGTGCAAATTGACATAAATTAGTGTTAGATAAATCAAATGCAAAGGGTGTGGCGAATCAAAATTTCGATGATAATAATAATAATAATAATAATAATAATAATAATAATAATAATAATAATAATTAGTTTGATTTGTTTTTTGTTTTGTTTTTCCTTACACGTTGCAGTCAGAACTCATTGGCTGCTTGTTTTACGCGTCCTGCGCTTTTCGGGGCTTTGGCTCTTCTCTTTGGCGTCCATCTATCCTTCCTTCAATCCATCCCTCCATCCCTCCATCCTTGCATCCATCCATCCAACGCTTCCGTGCGCTCCTCTCCTTGCGGACACAGACCCCGCTTTGTCCGGAGGAGCGCTCAGTCATGCGTGCACCTCGTGGCGCATTCAGCTTCTCAAGTTGCCTTTCCATGTTGCAGCCTCGTGCGTAAAACCAAAACCAACACCAAAAAAACCCAAGAAAATCCGGAGGAGCCGCGCGCGTAACCGGTTTCCTTGCGGCGCGCAATTTTGGCACATCTAGCCCCTGACGGCTCTTCCTGCAGTGACACGCACACACGCGCTGCTGGGAGCAGCGAGTGCGGGGCTTCACCGGTGGTTGGGGGTGCAGACCAGCTGACCAGTCACAGCTGCACTGAAATAATCCGAGGAAAGCAAATCGCAGCCTGTGTCGTCACCGAGGGAGATATGGGCTGCAATTAGCCTCTGCGCGCCTCCAGTGGCCGCTTCCATTATACGGTAATGCATACAGTATTTCAAGGCAAACTGGGAGAAGGAGCCGCCGTCCGCTGGGAGGGACAGTGACCGAGTGCCTGGGAGCCCAACAACAGCAGCTCTGATGGAATCTGTAATCTTGACCCTATTGGTTCCAACATTGCGCTTAATTACATATGAAAAATAACAGTGTGAGATGAGTGACAGAGTGTGTCACCCTCAGTGCGCCCCCCTCCACACAGTGACCTGATAATCAGGCTGCACGTGTGCCACGACATCAGGCCAAGTTACATAATTGGGAAGATTTAAATCGTAATTGCCCGCTGATTCGTCCTGTTGCTGGGGGCAAAGTTGGAAGTTGGTCTCATTAATAATGATGAGCATGTTTTTGCTGGTTAATGAACCTGAAATGACGAGGTGTATGATAGCTCCCTGTTGAGACCAATTTGGTTTAGAGGACAGTTTCTAAAGCTTGGTCTGAAAAACGATACAATTAGGTGGAAAAAAAATACAAAAGTTCATCTTTTTTATTTAAACTAACTTCAAGTGAAAGTAATTTTAACTTTTATGCAGGATCAGAAAAAGCCCAGAATTCAATGTCTTGGAGTTATAGTCTTGGCCAAAATGTCATTGTTAAGTTAGCAGAGTTCCATTATACTTTTGGTTCATGAAAAGTTTTCATGCGCAGGAAGACAAAAACACCCCTCCCCGCTCCCCATTCAAGGATCGGCTCCTAACAGGTCAGTCATTGCGCACAAAGAAACGGGTTATCTGAAATCAAAATGTCAAGGATGTGAGATGACATCCCATTTAACATGTCACTCTCACAAGGTTGGAGACATCTCATGATGTCATGCAGCAAGGTGGCTCTGCAATTAAAAACACCATATTTCACATCTTGTCAGGCACTCGGATGGATGTGTGTGAACCAGAAGTTCCAGACTGAAACCTCTATTGATTGGGAAAATGTTCTTCTATTTGTAATTTCCTTAATTTTTTTAAGCCTACGTGGCATAACACGTAAACTTCCAAAAAAAAAGGGGGCTGCAGCCAACCATCACAAGACGGCTGGTTGGAGGCCACCAGTCACTGGGATGAATTCATGTCTGGAATGGATTCATTGTCAAGGAAGTTTCACTGTAGGTGCTGCACCGTTTCTAACATCTCCAGATTCAACCTATTGTTGGAAACAGCAGGTTCAAGCTACAAGCAACGGCTTTAACGTTTGTCGGTGTTCAAATGTGACAGAAGCAAATGCCTTGGCTCCTGTTAATGGCCCTATTACAAAGGGGAACGAGCGAGAAAGCAGCAAAAGCCCATCAGCTTGAAAGGTTATATATAAATACATGTGTGCTCTGTGAGTGGGCGAGTGTGTTCTGAGCGTCTCGGTGGTCCAGTGGGCAACCAGCTGAAGGTTCAGTGGTTCAGATGGTGGTGGTGGGGCAGCATCCGACACCGACACCCACTACCCTATTGAATTGCTCCAAAGTCTGACGCACGACAACACTGGCAGACAATGTCCATCATCTGGGATTTACTTCTATCTTTATTTATTGGTTCATTTATTTGCGTTGGAGCGCAGTGGCGCTCGCAGAATTGCAACGTTGCCCACGAGGGTTTCCAGGTGTAGGAAAAGGTACAGGGTCAAATCCAGAAATCCTGAAAATTGATGGGGACCAAACTGAAGGCTTCATCTCAGTGTTTCTATTCGGAGCCTCTTTACCGCCAAGCGCAAAAAAGTCAATGCCTTCAAACTGCTGCGGTTCAACTTGCGTTGTGCCCGCGCTGTCGCCGCTCCAGCAGCCTGTTTCCCCATGCTGAGTGCAGTCTTAGTGTGCCGTTGGCAATTTTTAACAGCTCCAGTTAATTTGTTTTGCTCGGGCCAAATGTAAGTGCAGAGCAGGGTAAATTGTCCGGGCTCCAGCAGGGCGCATTTGGGGGGAAAATAAATACACAAAAAATCAGCAGTTAATTGGAGAGGTTCTGAAAATTCTTGGCTGTAAAAAGGATGGTAAGCAAGAGCTTCACAGATTTGGATCCAAATGCGAGTGACATAACCACAAAAGGGCTTATTGTCCAAACGCCTTTAGATGCACTGCTCATTAGTTTTGCATCAACATTTGGGCAGATGGCATGCAACGTGAACCAAGCCGCTAAAAGGCTTGTGGCTCTGCCGTCTGATTTTGATTCTGGAAAGGTCCCAATGATTTTTTCGCAAAGCTCGGCCTTATAAGAAGCCAAAGGGCCCGTTGGCAGCTCTCTTGGCGACGATGACTGCAGTGTAGAAGACTCAATCGTCACAGAGAATCAGAGTGAGCAGAAATCCACAGGTGAAGACCAGCTCTGCCCACTCTGATTGTGACAACTCAAATAGTTGTGAAGAGTGTGTGAAGAGAGGGGAAACATTTATTTTTTATTTTTGTCAATGGAGCTATTTGTTTGTTTTTTGTGATCAACAGCATGACTTGTATTGTTTGTTCATAGCTGGGCAGTAATAGGGGCAAGGCAGTGAACGACTCCACAAAGAAGAGGAATCCTGACTCATGCGTGAGTAAAAAGAGCCTTGAACGATTGTGAGTCGACTTTCAAAGCTGAAAGACTTTTGACTCATGAATAGAAGTTCAGAGAAACATCACACAATTCTTTCCTCCTCTGGCTCTGGCAGGAGTTTCATATTGTTGGATGAAACAAGTAAGTGTTGTCTCTCGCTCCAGAGCGAGAGAGCTACGTCACCAACTGTCTCCACTCGCAGTGAAAAACCTGATCAGACTGTTGAACAGCCACATCCACCAGATGGATGTGTGAAACTCATCGTTCGTGCAGCTTCAGTTTAATCCAGAAGGTCTTTTTCTCAGCATCTTTAAGATGTACTTCTGTCCAAACCTGGAGGCTTTGACCTGGGGGTAATGTGTGTGTGTGTGTGGTGGGGTGGGGTGGAGGTTGACTAGCTTGGTTTGAATTCAGCCTTTCACACCAGCGCCGCTATCCGGTCAAACTTCAAACCACATGAATGGTTGGGTTGGTTTGTGGTGCTGCAAGTGCAGCAGTCAAACTCAGCCTCGGACTGAGACGTTCTCGTTCAACGTGGAACTTGTTTGTGCCTTGACCGCGATCTGCTGTTAGCTGGAGGAGAATCAGCTTCCACAGCTTGAGGCAGTGTGAATAACGATCAGTGTTATTGTCGCTGCATTGTTGTGATGTGGCTGATGTTGTTGTTGTAGGTGCTATATGTGCGCTCTCGCCTCCTTCGCAGTCGACGCTTGGTTCGAGGCCAGTGAAGGGGGTGAAACTCTCACCTGGCCTTTTTCCCCCTCCCTTTTCTCAGTAGATATTGCTTGGCTTGACATTTTGCCTGGATGAAAAATAAAAACCAGAGAGGGTGACACTCATCCTGTCTGCCGCCTCATCGACTGCTGCGGGGGAAAAAAACTATGTGTGAAAGGTAGGAAAAAAAAAAGAAAGAACCGGAGAAGCGCCAGGGGGCGAATTCAACATTGCACGTGAACTCCAGAGCTGTTTGTCACCATCCACACATTCACGCATCCTTTCCTGCCTGGCTGGCTGGAGGCAGATTGGCGAGCTGTGCATCGATGTGCGAGCGGCGACGCCCACGACTGCTGATGGCCTCTGAGCGATCCAGTCACTCTGCCGAGAACAGGCGCTCAGCACACCCGCTGGTCCCCCCCGACCCGAGTTCAGCACAGCTTGAAAGCAAATGAGGTTTCCAGAGGAACTGATGGGATGCCCTGCTGCTGATTAGAACCCACCCAACCGTCTGACCAACCACAAGACAGCACTCGGTGCGCATGGCACCGTCCACTACATCTCCCACAATGCATGAGGTCTCGGTGACCCAAGAAAAGATTCCCAAGTTTTCACATTAACGGTTTACTTCAAAAAGTCCTGTTTATAAATAATTGATGGGCTTTTGTTATTAGCTTGGAAAGTTTGATCTTTGATTGATGGAGTAATGTGGTTATTTTCTTTATTAACCTGACGGCTAAAGTATAATGTCGACGTGGCCCCTTACTGAGAATCAACTCCACAGTCCTGGTTTATAGCAAGTGTGAATGCTGAGCAAACCAAAACACACAACAACGTGGACCACTAGGTGTAAAGCAGCCTGGAGCTCTTGCCGTTTCTGCGTATCCAACAATTCTCAAGCGGCATTTCAGAACCCCAGCAGCCAAACTAATTTTCTCTAGTAAAGCCTAAGTAAGACGGCCATTATCCCACAGTACAAAAACACCTGCGCCGCAATGTGGAGGCGGACAAAGGCTGCCCGAGGCAAACCCTGTCAGTGAAATGAAACACCGCCAATAAACAGCCTGCAAAGTTCCCTTTTCATAAAAATTACTTTGTTCAGACATATGAATGAATAGTTCTTACTTCCCCGACAATTCTCAGCGAGCAGGTCTCGCCTCTGTCAGAGACGCCTGTGACGTGTCGGCCGGCAGATTTTGACAGCTTGTGTTTTGGTTTTCCAGAATACAACCACGTCTCACTTGCGGTTGCTCGCTGAAAAAAATAATCATTTTCAGAAGACGTGATGAACACGTTCCAAGGTAGCCTGAGAGGATTTAACTTGAGATGTTTTCTTTAAAATCTCCTTGACAAGCTTTCAGCTTTCTAAAACCAATGAAAGCAGATCCAATCTTTGCATCTCGTTCTTTTTCTTCCTTTTTTCCTTCTCAGGTTCAAAATGAATGAAGCACTCGAGAGCAACTTCACTCCGCTGAGTGACAACTGGACGTTTTATAACTCCTCCCCCAGCTCGTTGGAGGAGTGGGAGGGGTCGGCCCTGGCCCGGAACAACATCACCTACGTGGGATTCTACCTGCACCAGCCGTCCACGGCGGCCATCTTCATCACGTCCTACATGCTCATCTTCCTGGTGTGCATGGTGGGCAACGGCGTGGTGTGCTTCATCGTGCTGCGGAGCAAGAACATGCGCACCGTCACCAACCTCTTCATCCTCAACCTGGCGGTGAGCGACCTGCTGGTGGGCATCTTCTGCATGCCCACCACGCTCCTGGACAACATCATAACAGGTGAGTTACTTTCTTTTTCTTTGCTGCCTATAAAACACTATAAAACTACCCGGACGGGTCGGGTTTCCCCTCGAGCTCCACGAGACGTTTTTTTTTCCCATGAGCAGAGATTCACATGCACGCGCGAGTAAAATATAGATTAGAATTAAGATTAAAATATATAAAGCTACAACTACTTTGTACGGCTTTCAACATTTTACTTTATGCCAACACCACCTCCAGCCGTCAGAAGGGATTGCAAGCTATTGGGAAAATATGCAAAATTAATGATCATTTTAATTTCAAATATTAAAAAAAAGAACAAAAAAAAAAAAAAAAGTCGATGCAGAAGCGGGGCGGAATCTCAGAGCATTAATTCAGACCTGCAGCCATAAAAACCAAACAAGAAAGGAGTAATTTTTCCAATACTTCATTGTTCTGATGTTGGTGCTCGTGTGGCTGGACTGAAACGAGTCACATTTCAATCACCTGCTGGGGGACATCAATCAGGAAATTGATTCCAGCATTGCTGTGAACCTTTTATGAGGTGTGTGTTTCTTTGTGTGTGTGCGTGTGTGTGTGTGTGTGTGTGTGTGTGTGATTGCAAGCTCACAGGAGGCTTCAGAAGTTTGCAGACCACAGATTGCAGATCATACCCTCTTTTTTTCCCTCTCTCTTTCTCCTGAACCTGCAAACGACTGAACTGGCCGGCCATCAAATGTTAGGGAGCTTGTAAAAAATGTTATTGGTCTGGTTTGCTGGATCAGTGACCGATTTTTATTTCGTCCCTGTGGTTTCCACCATACAGCCGCTGCTTTTACTGCCGGTAAAGAGTCTCAGGACTCTGCACTGCACGAAATGGAAGTGTTTGTCTACTAATTTATAGGGTTTTTTTCGTCTGCATTTTGGCTCATTGGGCTGCATTAATTTCTATTTAAACAACGTACATGTGCGAATTAATTTGTGTGTCACCAGCCTTTGGACACAAAGTGCACATTGTTAGTTATTGTAAAGACAACAATACATTAAAATCATTTTGGCCTACTTCATGCCTGTAGATCTCTTCAGGGTTTTCACACTGGGCCTTTAGGATGGAAGTGTGAGACTTCATGCGGCCGCTGACAGAGTGCTCCGCTCTTCTCTGGATGCCCCCCACTTCTTCACCGCACACTCAAATTTTCCCAGAGTGCAGAGGCTCTGTGTCCTGTCAGCGTGCGCCGACCTCAACGCTCTCCCCAGTTTCCCATCAGTCCCAGTCGCCCTCTGCTCAATCTGCCCCTTTTTCTCTCCCTGTTTGAATGCTGGGATGACGGGACGTCAGGTGCAGCCACGAGGCAGTGGCATATGGTCAACGCGCCTCTTGGGTCGGTCTGGAGGCAGGATTTAGTTTTGCCTGGCCATGCTTGACTGCCAGTCACGTGGAAGAGACGGCACAAAACAAAGCGCTACCATCGATGTAACAGCCCAGTTTCTTCTTCTCTTCCCACTGAGCTTCTCATCATCAATTTCGACTCGCCTACTTTTCCCCTCTCGGTCCGTCTCTCGCTGCAGATCCTTCACTGATGTGATTTAAGGTAGTAACAGGCGCGCAAGATCAGTTCGGTTCGTATGTCAAATAGGTGCAATCTGGCGCCCTCTGGAGAGAACAGGAGGGACTTCTTTTTCGATGTTGATGTTGTTGAGCAGGTGATGCACTTGTGCAACAGTATTTGTATCCTTCAGTCTGAAATCTCTCGTATTTACTTGCACTGCTATCAAATCCCTTGACAGACGCGCCACTAAAGAAGACGCTCAGCATCATATTTCTAAACTAAACGAAGCCTAAGAGGTTCGGACTCTGTGATTCGCTCGTGGAGACACACTCCCTTGTACTCGTGGCCAAAAGGTCAGAGCTTTTTACACGTTGCACTGATTAGACATGACAGTTGGCTCCCCGTGACACAACTCTCACAAGAGGGACTCCCAAAATGATGATGGCAGCAGATTTTGGAGCCTTTGCATGAGAAAAACACTTTGCTCCGTTTGAGCCAGATTCGTATTAGTACAGAAACAGTCCTCACGTGTATTTAAAAAAAAAAAAAAAGATAATGACACTGAATCGACTGACGTTTGGGGGTGAAAATAGTAAATACATTTAATGGATTTTTAAAAGAATGAGATTTATATTATGACATGTTATGGACAGGCAGCTTATTATAAAAGGATAAAATGAGAAGGAAAAACCCTTTGAGCAGAATGTTGGGAGCTGGAGAGTTTTTCCAGTCTTCCAGTCTGGACCTTCTGGATGTTCAGAGCAGCTGACTGGGGACCTTGGGGGGTTTTGTTGGGACGGCTGTGGGGGTTATCGGGACGAAGGTTCAGCGGTGGGAAAACCGTGGTGCGAGATGGAGGATCACTCGACGGCCGTTGGTTTTCCAGCAGGGCCTTCAGCCATCAGCCTCTGATACTGTTCTCAGTTTTCAAGCAGAGGATCTGACCAGACAACGAAGGCCTGCAGCAGTGTGAGCGACTGGGGGCCGTTCCATTGGCTGTCATCGGCTAATGACCTTTAACGTACAGTGAAAAGGTTCACAGTCGAGTGTGAAGCAAATGAGAAGAAGATTAGCACCTCGAGAGATGTTTCTTGCCACATTGACCGTTAGCAAAGTCTGTTGTTAAGAATACACTTAACTTAATTACTGTAACTTAACTTCATTTACTGTGACAATTAATGCCCTTTAATTAACCAGAGCTTTTGCGTACTGTTGGCATTTGACTGGTATGGGCTGTTTGCGTTTTTCATTTGCACACAAAAATGAGAACATTTCAACTGTCTGTGTACTGAATTGTGCTCCCACCAAGCCTGATGCACTGGTTGAACCCAAACAATGTATACAGTCCAAATCCCGACTCTATCTTGCTTCACTTCATCTGTTAATTCAACTTCCACTGTAATCGTCTGCTGTGTGTTATGTTGCTGAGCTCGGCTGTTCAAAGAGCTTTTATCAGCGGGAGGAGAATAATTTCTACTGACAGTTTGCCAATATCCACTCACACACATGTTCCCGTGGAAGCTGGAAATCTATGACGAGACTACACACACACACACACACACACACATGCATACACATATGCACACGAAAAATCTATATTCAAAGGCCCCTATTGGCATGAAATGAAACTGAAAGTCTCTCACGTGTTTGTGTTCAGTTAAAGTTGCCAAAACGAAATAACTTTTCATAATATAATAATATTTAATGACGTAATGGTATGTATTTACCCTTTTATGATTACCTGACAACCAAATGCAAATGTTATTTTTTTTAAATAGAACAATTTTTTTTTTTTTGCATGTAAAAAAACCAAACACAAAAAAATAAATCACAGTCATACACCAGTGTCTCAGCTAGAATCTAGCATTTGGAAGACATTTGGCCCATTGTTAACATCCATCCAAGTCTTGCATGCATATTCCAATGCTTTCCAGGCAATTGTAACTCAAGGCTTAAAAGCAGTTCGAGGACATCACGATGGATTTCACAGTGTCTCCTAAAGCAGAGGCCACTGGTGCTGTACAGACCGTCACATTTAATAAAGGAACAAAGTGTGGAGTCATGTCAAGCCCCGACCAGAAAGGGCCCATGAATGACTCTTTGTTGACCAGTTAGATGTGAAGTCGCTCAACTGTGAAGCAGGATGGCCTGCGTCGTTTAGAGAGCAGGCAGCCACCTCCTCGGTGGTCTCTGTGTGTGTGTGTGTGTGTGTGTGTGTGTGTGTGTGTGTGTGTTGCCTGGGTAATAAGTGGATGATGAAGCACCTTTCGTGGGCTGCAGGTGTCCGTCTGAAAAAATTCCGCCGAGGGGGATATTTCAATCTCGTCCTGGATGTGCCAAGCTCTGCTTGGCAGTGATCTTGCGGTGCATCCTGATAATTAACTGTACATTACGTAAGCATCACTGCTTCCTGGCAATGCAGCCTTCCCTTCCTCTCCAGAAAAAAAACAACATAAAAAAAAACAACAACGCCCTGCTCTGGAGCACGTCTGCACCGTTTCAAAGAGAGATGAAAGATAACGTCACCTCAGACACTGAACAAGCTGCAGAAGAGAGACACATTAGTGGTGCAACACTCTTCATGATTGACACCTCATGGCTCAAGACTATTGTTTTAAAGCTGCCAGCTGCCATGTTTTTAGCCACGCTAATGATGTCTGAGGACGAGCCAGCTCCACATTAGTGAGAGAGACAGAGAGAGAGAGGGAGAGAGAGGGAGAGAGAGAGTGAGAGAGAGAGAGAGACAGAGAGAGACAGAGAGAGAGAGAGAGACAGACAGAGAGAGAGAGAGAGAGAGAGAGAGAGAGAGAGAGAGACAGTAGCTCCGCTTCTATTACAGTTTTTCACAAAATAAAAGTGATATTTCTAAAATATCGTCAAAATTGCAATTTGCAGGTGTTTCCATTCAATGGTGTCTTGTCCCACGAGAGCCCACTTTGAGGAGGATGGAGGTACAAAAAACCTTGAGGTGTTAAAAAACCATTTGGAGGGGATTTGAACCAACAACCTCAAGCACCACAGTCAGTCTTCCTCCAGCCCCAGCTATCTCTCCTGATGAGATGATGCTTCATTTTCTTCTTCTTCTCTCTTTCTTTCTCACTTTGACTTTAAAAGATATATAAATTTCTCACAGCTGAGACCGGGATTCGAACCCTAGTCTCCCACACCAGAGTCAGTTGCCTACCCCACTGAGCTAACCTGCCCAGGTTCCCAAGAACTGTGGAGCGATGCCAGTACATCGATAAACAGCAATGATTTGACATTGGTGCGTTTCAACACTGGACTCTTGCCTGAATTGCAGCTGCAGGAGAAACAAACGCAGTCAATTTGTGCAAGTGTAACACAAGTGGAGTTGAAGTGTTTTAGATCAAATTTAGACAAAAAATTTCTCCTCACTCTTTTGAAATTGAATTAAAATAGAGTTTGATAAGAAGGAAGGGGGAGCTAGCTCACTAGCTAGCTCCACTTACCTGTTTGCTGCTTCCTGTTGATCTCAGTTGAAGGAAATTCCAAATGCTCCGAAGATTGAAATGTTTGGAAATTCGAGGAATGCAACGAAAGTTTTGGATGTTTTGTTGGTTTTGAGATTTTGGTTTAGTTTGGTTTTTGCTTGGTTTGATTTTGGTTTAGACACACGCGCACGCACACACACACACACAAACACACCAGTGTTGTACCTCTGGTCCGCGCTGGGTTTCGATCCTGTGACCTCAGCGCTGATGACGAGAGTACTATAAAGGCCTCAGTGCTTCACCCGACAGACAGACAGCAGCTACAGAGACACGCACACAAAAATAAGACAAATAAATAAAACAACCATTTATTTGTTTTAAAATAAAAGATTCTTCCACTTATAACTCATAACTTATGAATCACAGTTAAATCAAGAGCGAGAGTAATATCAAAGAAAAAGTAATTGAGTCAAATTACATAGATATATATATAACATAAAGGTTACTGTGTACTATAAAAACAAAGCAAAACAACAGTTTATCGTAGTGTGTTTACCATAAGCAGAGAGCCAACACGTAGGCTGGCTCTATACATAGAGTTACTTATTTACCTCCGCAGTCATCAGACTAACAAGGTGTTTAGCTCACTCTGTTAAACCTCTGGCTGTGGTGTAGGAGTTGTGGGTTCAAATCCCAGTTTGTACCAGATGACCAATTTTCAGACAAGTTGAGATTTTGCATTCCAGATCTCTGTCTCATGATAAACTATGATAGGATGGTGATTTTGGTGAGTTTTAACCCCCCCCCCCCCCAAAGAAAATATATATAAAAAATTAAAAAATTAAAAATAGCAATGTACTATTTTCAACGTGAACGTCTGCCTTCACCCTAAGACAGCTGGGAGAGGCTCCAGCAGACCCCGTGACCCTGAATAGGAATAAGCGGGTATAGAAGATGAATGATGAATGTATTTTCAACGTTTTTGTATTTTGGCATAATTGATTGCAGCTTTTGCCTCCTGCAATAAGGGCAATTTAGGGACAGGGATGATGCAAGAAATGACAAATAGAGATTATACATCCTGTCACTGGAACTGCTCCAGTCTTTTATTTTTTTTATAACTTGATCTCTTTATTTACATTATTTGCAAAGATGTTCATGTAAAATAAGATTGCAGACTGTTCGGTGCAAAATGTAATATAATAATTATGATGTAATAATTATAACAATGTAGTGCTGGAGACATAAGGTTACAGTAACATGACATGATTTTAGATACGTGCCCCTCCTTGTAGGGACATAGCGAAAGAGAGCCGCACGATGACTCACATCTGAGAACGGGGCATTGTTCTTTGCACAACTGGATATTATGTAATTACATACATTAGAGCGCCAGCTGTATACACCGAAAGAAAAAAAAAAAGACAGAACTCAAAGCTCTAAACTACGAGTGTCACAAATGGAAGGGATGTCATTATAGGATGCTCATTTTCTGCTTTTAACAAGAGAAAGCGGGGATGTAATGGTACGCTGCGATGAGAGGACGAGAATAAGAGACCAGAATGAGGCCACAAGCCTGGGAATTGAACTTGCAACACTGCAAAAAGCAAATATTTGAAAAGATAAAGTGCCAAAAACAGAAAAAAGGAAATGCAAATGAAGCATTCAAAGGTTGCGACTGGAGCCAAACGACCTCAGTTTTGTCCGTCGGGGGCGATGAGGACGACAAGGCCACAACCTGAACACAAAACTCCCTACAAAATATAAAACAACAACAAAAAAAAGATAGATACACTGGGCTAGCAAGATGTATATCGGGCGCGTAAGTGTTGGCTCAGTGTCTTTCTATTTTTATTTTTTTTTTTGCAGATGCTAGGATTGCCTTCGTTTTTCATGTTGGTACTTCCAGGAGTCAAATGTGCATTTTAAGCAGATGGGGACATAAAAAGCCAGCCAGCCACAAACAGACTGTCAGCACTCTGCCACTCTGCTCCTCAGCCGCCCCCCTGCTTATGTAAAGAGAACAAACACAAATGTTCCCGCCAGCCTGCAGGTTTTTTTTTTTTTTGTGGGTTACTCAAGTTCCCAGTGAACCTTTTATTATTATTATTATTTTCAATCTCACGTCTGAATCACCTCCCTCTGTCACCAGGGTGGCCTTTCGGAAGCCTGGTCTGCAAAATGAGCGGCATGGTTCAAGGGATCTCCGTGTCTGCATCCGTCTTCACCCTGGTGGCCATTGCTGTGGACAGGTACGACAGCCGTTGCCCGCACGCACATCATCACACGCCCCGTCTCTGCATCTCCCGCCTTTTTTATTTGACTGCCCACTTGGCAGGATGCAGCAGTCACTCCTTGGAGTGATTCCCATCTCCTCTGACAGGTGGTCCGTGTTGTTCTGCGAGCCTGCCCAAGCATGTGAACCCCCCTCTGAAGATCTGATCACATCCCTTTGTACTCCACAAAGCACCATCCCCTTCTAATATCCGCCGTGCAAAGATCACACACTGCATCCAATCCCATCAACCAGCTTCCTCCTTTGAAACAACAATAAAAAAAATAAAAAAAATCTCACATACACAAGCTTGTTTTTTTCCTTTAACACATGGCAAGAAATTTGTTTTTTGGCCAAATTGGATTGATGTTTTTTTTTTTTTCTAAAGTGGTGTAAATACAACACACAGTAGCTGCAATTTTGTACCTCTTTCCCCCTTAAAGTGGGGTCTAGTGGGACGAGATTTGACCAGAAGTACGGCTTATGCGCTTCACACCATTTAATGGAAACACCTGCAAATCGCAATTGTACTTTGCAGAAATTTTAGAAATATTGCTTTTATTTTGTCAAAAACTGTCATGGAAACGCAGTCATTGTGTTTGCGAGGTTTGTCTTCATTAGAAAACATACATACATTTGATGCCAACTTTCACAGCACACATACAGCAACGGCAACAATTTGTATTCTGCCTCCGCTGGGCTCCACCCAGGCGTCAAATTCAGCTGCCAAGTACTGAGACGGTGCAGCTGCACGACATTAGAAAAACACACACCACAGGGACAAACGTGTCGAACGATCGGAATAGAAAAAAGCCACTCAACAACGCATCGCTAAGGCCATGTTGCTCTTGGCTGGCTGCTGATGTTAAACCTCCAGAGACGACATCAGCCACATTTTTCCCTCCAAACATCCTCTTTTCCTCATTCCATGCAACATCAACTTTCCAACACTTTCCAACGTCCCAAATCTGGGCCGCGATCGCCTCCGTCGGAGGATGTTCAGCGAGTGATTCCATCTGTGATTTGTAAAAACAGCCGCCACAAAGAATGAACAGTTGGCCCAATAAATCCAACCAATGTTCACATTAGTGGTTCAACGCCAGGATGCTCATTTTGGATAATTTCTGACGATGTACCGAGCTGGTAAATCATTTCTAAATTGTCAAAATCTTTAGATATCCAGGGAGCTGTTGGCTGTCTGTCCGTGCCTCCAACTGTCCCCAGTTATCCTCTACTCAGGGTTTTATTTTTTTTTCCAATGCAGGACGCCTGAGCAATCAGCCTATCCGTGCTGTCTTATTTAGTATCATATGCATGACTTCAGACTTCTAGAAGAGAACCCACTCAGACATGGACAGAACATGCAAACGCAGAGAGGCCATGAATCATCATGGAATGATGATGATAATGACTGAAGACTTGAACTAATTGAACGCCAGGAAGCAAGACCGCGTTGGACTTCCTCCTCCTCCCTGCGCGGCCTGGTTAACCAGTCGTCCGGCAGCAGCTGAGCAAATTTGGCAGGGGCGGTGGCTGGATGGCCGACGGGATCAAACATACGCTCGGCCAACAGCTCGGCTGTAAGCAGGGAATCCTCGGAGTCCCGGCCCAGCGCAGAAACAAACCCACGCTCTTTTATTCTTTCAAATGGCTCGAGGTGTCTCGTAAAAAAAGGACAGATGTAATTTAAAAAGTAGCAGCAACCAAAGTCAATGTCACCTCGAAGAGAATTGGATTTGAATAATTGATGTGGGGCAGGGGATAAATATTCATTCTTCATTCCCATTAAGGACAATATTGTTAACGGCACAAGCCACTTAGAGACTGATTGGTCCCTGAATCTCTTCTAGAATAAAAAACAAAAGAAACCAAAAACTTATTCACATCCATGAAACATCCATGAACACAATTTAGTACTTTTCAGCATTAGTTATAAATACCATTTAAAAGTTTCCTGGACAGACGTCTACTGTCATTAGTTTTTCTGAGGTTGGCACAGTGAACCGCTCGCTGGATAGTTTGGGGCCATTGAAAGAGAAAAATAATGAGAAAGTTCTCTCTGTCACAGTGCTGCACACCAAAATGTCACACCTGCAGGCACCTTCTATGGGCCGATTCAAATTTTAAGCGAGCACACTCGCCTTTTAGAATCTGTCAACCAATCTCTATTGGCGTGTTCACTGACTCGTCCCTGCTGCCGTGAGCCAGTTAACTGCAAAGTAGGAGACCCGACATGGTGTGCGGACGGTATGACTGCTGCTTAACTGCGTAAATGCGGCTGAGTTCGACCTGTGGGGAAAACTCGACTCGTTTCTTGGCTCAACAGCTCGGGTGCATGCGAGTCCTTCACCAAAGACCACCGAGTTGGGAGATAGGGGGGATTTGGAGCTGTCGAGGTTGTCACAGTCAACAACGATTTCCATCTCTTGCACGGGGGAGGACAGATAGTGAAAATGCGACTTTGTGACACGTGATGCGTGGAGCGACTTCCTCCATCAACACAGTCGTACTTCCACCGTGAGCCCAGGCCTCAGGAGCTCATGGCCGGGAAATCCTTCACATCTCACTGCCATCAAGTGCTGAAGTCCAGGAACTGGCAGAACGAATTCCATCTCCCGAGTCGTGTGTGTGTGTGTGTGTGTGTGTGTGTGTGTGTGCGTGCGTGCGTGCGCGTGTCCCCTCGTGGCCTCGTCTGGCTTTGGAGACACTTTGCCCGCAGTCACCTCTTCCAGCCGTCTGGAGCCGGAACATTGATCCGTTCTCTGTCTTTGCCCGACACCAAGTCAAGTGTCCTCGTGCCTTCCGTTGGGCGGATCACCTGACGCCCTGCGCCTGAGTGACAAGCGTGTCGCTCCTGTTGCAGGCAGCCTACACTCCAACCCGGTCCCACCCAAAGGAGGAGACAGTTGGAGCCGTGAATATTGAAGTTCTGCAGCACATTTTACAGGCTGTATGCCCGTCTTGTTTGCAAAAGAAACGCTATTAACGGCTTCTTTCACTTTCCATTCCTGCCAGTGATGACATCTTTGTCTGCACCCTTATTTTAGCTCAGGTGCACAGTTGAAACCTTCCGCATCTGCCTGATCGGTTGCTTTGGCGTCACCCTGGTTCCCTAAAGAACCAGGTGACGCTGGAATATCTCAGTGTCTCAGAGCAATTAAAATCGCCTTCCTACATCGAGTCTGTGTGTGTGTGTGTGTGTGTGTGTGTGTGTGTGTGTGTGTGTGTGTGTGTGTGTGTGTGTGTGTTTGTGTGTGCGTGCGTGTGAGAGAGAGAGAGGGAGAGCAAGAGAGAGAGAGTCTAGCTACAACAGCAGCACAGCTGAACAAATGATTTATTTTTGCTCATTTGCTTCAGCTCACCATATCTCACAGACGCTGACGTGCAAATCTGATGACATTTTGACAACTTTTGTTTCCACAAAGATAAGAGCTTATACAGTCTGTCAGTCGAAGGTTTTAACTCAAACTTGTCACCAGTTTTCCTTAACGAGTCTTTTTTTCTCTCCCCTAAATCAAAAACCTCTTGCAGATTCAGGTGCATCGTCTACCCCTTCAAGCAGAAGCTGACCATCTCCACGGCCACCTTGATCATCGTCATCATCTGGGTGCTGGCCGTGTCCATCATGTGTCCCTCGGGGGTGATGCTGCAGGTGACCAAGGAGCAAAGCATCCGGGTGCTGCTGGGCTACGACAACAAGACCAGCCCCTTCTACTGGTGCCGTGAGAACTGGCCCAACCAGGACATGAGGAAGATATACACCACAGTGCTGTTCGCCAACATCTACCTGGCGCCGCTCTCCCTCATCGTCATCATGTACGCCCGGATCGGCATCACGCTCTTCAAGACGGCGGTGCCGGTGGAGGGCAAGCCGGGCCACGACAGCCGCCACACCGTCTCCAAGAAGAAGCAGCGGGTCATCAAGATGCTCCTCATCGTTGCGCTGCTCTTCATCCTCTCCTGGCTTCCCCTGTGGACGCTCATGATGCTGAGCGACTACGCCAGCCTGAGCGAGCAGCAGTACCGCATCATCAACATCTACATCTACCCCTTTGCCCACTGGCTGGCCTTCTTCAACAGCAGCGTCAACCCCATCATCTACGGCTTCTTCAACGAGAACTTCCGCCGGGGCTTCCAGGCCGTCTTCAAGCTGGGCCTGTGCACGGCCGACGGCCAGCGGCGCCGGACCTACTCGCACCGGCTGCAGGGCAACTCGGTCCTGCCGGCCAACAACAACAACGCGCAGACGTCGCTGGAGCCCATCTCCCTCAACAGCCTGGACAGGAAGTCCACCACCTCCAGGAGGGTCAACCACCTGACCGAGCAGGACCTGATCATGGAGGACCTGGAGAAGGGCTCCGGCAGCAGCGGGGGTGTGACGGCCGTGTCCATCTGAGGAGATCACCCCCCGCCCCCCTAGTGGAGAAGGAAGGAGCTCTTCCCGTTTGGAATGCAGAGGCGTACGGCTTTCATTGAGGAAAGTCAAGAGAAAAAAACCAAACTGAGAGAAGAAAAGACAGAAAGGCGGACCTTCAGCCTTTCAACATCTCGTAACACCACCCCCCAAAAAGATAAAAAATTGAAATGAAATAAAAAAATAACGCAGCGAGCTACCTCTCAGGGTGCGCTTCTCCGGACGCGAGCATCCAAGAGCCGAGAAGAGGCATTCTCGCTCGATAAACTTGGGTTGTCACCTTCACCCAGCCAGCAATGTGTTGTTGTTGTTGCTATTGTTGCTGTTGTTGTTGCCCATCTGGTGCCCTGTCACAGCTGTTAGCAGCTGGAACTGTGGACAACAAGTAGTCAGACTGGATGGAAGGTTGTTGAGTGGTGGTGGAACAGTTGTCGTTGTTTTATTCAGTGTTGACAACAGGCTCCTCCTTACGTCTCACGTGGTGTCAAAGTAAAAATTTCAGACCATCAAAACACCAGTTGACCATTTGCATGTTTGCAGAGCAGATTTCCAGAGGTCCTCAGACAGACACCAGACGTCTTCTTCTTCTTCTTCTTCTTCTCCCTCCAATCCTCTGCATCATCTGCTCTCTCACACCAATTCACTTCCCGTCCTCCATCACTCCACCACCACCACCACCACCACCACCACCTCCTCCTCCTCCTCCTCCCCCTGAGCATGAGAAGCTCAACACCTTCTCCTCTGCTACCTCCTGCTCTGCCTCCTGTCTTTTCCTCAGTGCCGCTGCCTCTTAAACAGGAAAAGGTCTCATCTCCTTTAAGAGAACAAAACAAAGAAGTGCATTATTGTCTCATCCACTCGTCTTTTTAAGGGTAAAAGGGCTCGAGTCCCGCGGCTGACAATCTCTCCGTGTCTCACAGACCGTCGACTGTTACGTGTTCGACGCTGCTTTTTACATTCCAGTCAGCAAAAGCGGCAGAAACGTTCTCTGCTGCCGTTTGCGTTTCTGCACACTGAGGCCTTGTCCACGCTGACAGGAAAACGATTCCCCCCTCTCACTCTCTCTCTCTCGCTGGTATCCTCCCGTGTTTTTAATATATGCTAGTTAGTTGGTGAGCCAGGCTGCCAGTTAGACAGTGAGCTATCAAAAAGAATTTGAATTAGAAGCTCAGCCACCATATATGAGACCATTACATGAACCCAGCTGATCTTTCTTTCTATTTAGGAATCCGGTTGTTTCATTTCCGGCAGAGGCGTTGCTGCTTATTGCACCCTGGGCCTGAAAGGACAGTGACAGGAGGTTTGGCTGGCCGTGCTGCTACTGCTGACCAGCCAAGACTTAAGGGAAAAACAACAAAAAACCTTGTTCTGCGCGTTCAAAATCACTCCCCCCCCCGCCATTATTCCACGTTGTCCTGGCACACTGCAGTGGAGCCACTTGACTCCACCCCAAACACTGCCGCCCCCTCGCCAGCACCAGTGTGTCACTCAGAACAGGCTGCAAGGCCTCTGACAGTGTGCCGGGGGGGGGATTATTAATGCTTAATGAGTTTGGCTAATTAGCCTGCAGAGCTGCAGGAGGCCGTGGGAGGAGTTGGTTTACTCTGCACTTGTTTTTTTTTGCTTTCAACAATCTCTAGCGCTGCATCAAGGTCAGCGACTATTCCATTTTCTGTCTCGGGTTGGATTTCATCGTAGGACAGAATAGCTGGATGATCTTTAATGTTGCCTTGTTTCCCACTTTCCTCCTACTTCACACGTGTAACCCATTTCCCGCAGTCGCTTGCTCCAGATGATTTCTTCCGTCAGTCGTATCTCCGCTAATGGAAGCGTAGTTTTAGTCAGAGCAAATAGCAGTATGTAATATATTTGGATGTGTATGACTCTATGTCGTAACATTACTTTTTATGGAGTTTTTTTGCGAGATGAGGAAAGAGGAGCCTGCTGCCTGATTGTTTCTCCTTGTTCTCGTCTTGAAATCTGCTCTGTGAACATGGACGTAAACGACAAGTGGTGAAGAGCCGACGAGCCTGTTGCCAATGCTGTTATTTCAAAGTCTTTTGCCTCCAGTTTGGGGGAAAAAGAAGGTAAAATCTTAGCTTTGTGTCGCCAGTTTGATGCTCAGTATTACAAATGTGAATGTGTTCTTGTGAATTTTTTTTTTTTTGGAGGGGGTGGGGGGTTTAAAATGGATGTAGTGTAGTGTAACGACAAATCTCCGCTGTTGGTAACTTTGACAGACGACCACTTCAGCTTTTCAGAGGAAACATAAAAAAAAAAATCAATAAGAAATGATCATTCTATCATTTAATCAGTTTTTATTTGATTTATTTAGATTTTCATCTGAAATTCCTGGTTCGGCTAATTAATGGCTGCGTCATAAGAGGCTAAAAGGCTGCTGGAACAAACTCAAACATTCAAGTAAAAGTGAATGAAGGAACAAATACAACAACGAAGGGACAAAACTGGTGAAATAATCAATAAAAAAAAAACAATGAAATGACACAAGATGTGAATTGTGTAATTAGCTTAATTAGCATCTTTGTTTTCCGTTTATCACATCACATCGCCGCCTTGTTTCTCAGCCGTTTGGGCGGGAAAATACCCCAGAAACTATCAGACACTGTAAAAAATATTTTTTCTTTTGCCACTTTAGTTCCTTCATACAAAACCTGCAACAAATTGCGTAGATGCTGTCCGATGTGACAGTAACAGAGTGTGACGGAGGAGAGGAAAAAAACCCCACTGAGACTCACAGTGAGTCTTGCAAAGTTGAAAAGACGTCAACGTCAAATCACAAGTGTGACTGACTGGAAGCTGAAAGCCTTGAAACGTGATCAGTTCCTTCACTAGAGCAGAGAGCCGCCGACGCACACAATCCTCTGACCGTCGCTGCCGTACACTCACAATCACTTTTCCCTCTCTTCCTCCTCCTCTTCCCCTCCTTTTTCCACCCATCTCATCAACACAGAAAAAACCACTGCATCCTCCCGTTTTCAGTTCCGTGCTTCTGCTGCGGCTTCTGCTCAGCAAACTGCCACATCTGTTCAATTCAATGTATCAGAGTCTTTGATTCACTGATAACCAGTGAACAACAGCGACGGTTCTGCGTCCCCTCCCGACGTTGCGCATGTTTGTTTTTTTCTCACGGCGTCTATTTTTAGAGCCATAGATCAGCCTGCTGCTTCTGTGAGGCCCCGTCGTGACCCGGCAGGTCACGTTCCACCGCCGCTACGCGACCGGCGCCACGATCTATTAAGCACTGGGGACCCGACAGCCTTACACTTGACTGGCCAGCCTCGCTGAACTCGCTGATTATCCCCTTCGGAACAGTGCCATTTCACAACAGGGCATCCGAGAGGAGACAATGATCTGTCTGAGGCACCAAACGTGGTCTGAAACTACCAAAAAAGATGTTTCTAAAGTCTCAGAATTGGGATTTTGTGGATTTATTGCAGCATTTTCGGTTTATTGACCATTCGGCCTCACAGCAGCTGCGAAGTTTAAATTACTTAAACACGAGACAATTGTGTTTTGATCTTGTCTAAATGTGAAAGGCAAAGTACTGTAAAACCACAGTAGACTGTTTAATGGGAAAACTGTAGGCAGGAAATAGAACACATGTATAGAGTTACTTGGATAAAGCTTCTGAACAGAGAAAAGTAAAATTACTTTTGTGTTCTTGTTCGCTAATATTCAAAATTTTGTATTTAACTGAGGAGCAGTTCTACGCCCAGGATGCACGGCACTCCCACACTCAGTTTTCCTATTCTAGCTCCAAGACAAGGTAGACATCTGAATAAGATATACACCAGCCATACATTTAAAACCCAACGCAAAGTGAACATCGCTACACAAGTGCACACATGCTGCCAACTCTAAAGCTTTTGAGTTTTCTTTCAAAGTTTCCTGAACGCACGATATTTCATCCACACTTTTTGTGTGTGTTCCCTCAGAGGACGGCCGCCCTTCTACATTCCAAGCTTTGCAAAACAAAATAAAACAAAAAGAATGAATAAAGAGAATTCTGCAGTACAGGTGGTGTATAAATTGTGGCAGCAGTCTTGCTAAAGTATTTATGGCATTGCTTGTGAGATGCTTCTAAACTGAATGTAATGAATTTGTACTTTATTGTGCCTGTAATTTCTTTTTTTAAGGTCCCCCCTTCGACCTGTAAACTGAGAACAATTACTGTGAACTTCTTTCGGGGGGGGGGGGGGGGTGTTGTGGTAGCGCGAGGGGGTGCGTCTGTCGTGTCTGCATGTTGATGTTTGTTATGTGCTGAGCAGCGTGTGCGGATTCCAACAGGTGAATCCCACAACGTGCAAAACTCTTGAAAAACGCAGTACATTGGCCAACTGAGACAACAGTGCCAGAGGGTCGCGGCGCCCTTTGTGACATCACAAAGGACAGATTTTCACGATGAAGTACACTTCGCAGAACATGCAGGTTTTAATGGCAATGAGAAAAAGCAAAACTGCGCTGTTTGTGTGCGTCTGCGTGCGTGTGTGTAAGGTACTAAATTCTGTTCTATTCTTTAACCATTTGGTGACAAAGGGACAAGTTTTATTGTGTTTGCTTTTATGTGGAGTTGTTGTGTTTTTGTTTTGTTTTTTTTAATCAAAAATCAAAAAAAAAAAAAAAAAATTAGTTTTTTGATTGTAGTTTTTGGACAGCGGGACGAGATTGGAAGGCTTTACAGGAAGGAGGTGGAGCTGAATGCTGTCCGGTTTAATTTGTGAAGGGCTATTTGTAACAGGTGAACCAATACCTCTATGATTGTCTGCACAGCACACGAGCAGCGCCTCCTGCTGTTGACTGCCGTCTCTCTGTGGCTCCGCTGGGACTTTCTTTTCTGCTTTTCTACAACAACGTGCCAGAAAAGCAGGTTGTGACTGCGATTACGAGAAGGCTTTGATGGAAGTGCTGCGTCCCTGAGGGGAAAACACAAATCTGGAAATGTCAGATTGTTTTCCCTACGGCTTTGTATGCCACAGAAAGATGGACTCACAATATTATTGTCTTGTTGGCTCTTATTATTGTGTTACTGCCCTCAATGGAATATGAAGCGTTTAAAGGTCCCATATCGTGCCAATTTCATTACCTTTGTTTTTTTGGAGTATGCCAAATTTCCAATCATTTGAGTGCCAAATGATTTAAAAGACCCCTGAGATGCTCATAAAATATTTAGCCCTCTGTGGCTAAAACAGCCAGTCTCAGCCTCCTGCTGGAGCTGAATGTTTGTTGATCTCCGGCATGTGTATTTTGGCGGGGAGGGGGGAGGACAAGACGGCAGCAGAGAGCGGAGTCAACATCTCACCGTGACTATTCTGTTTTTTTGGGTTTTTTTTTTTCCTTAACTAGCTATTTTAGCACACAGACTTTCTGAGCAGAGTGGGTGAAAAGCAGAGGAACTGAAGGCAAAAAAAAAAATCTAATCTTGTAGTAGAAAATTGAAAATGACTTTTTTTATTCCACACATTTCTTTTTTATTACCTCGACTCTTGGCTGAAAGGCTTGGGGCACTGATTGTTGTCGGAAGACATTAGCCCGGTGATTTTGCATAATATGGGACCTTTATTGACAATGTTACCGTTTTTGAGCTGCTTGAAAACGCGCATCTGGAGTAATACGGCAGGAAAACAAAAATCCTCACCCTCCATGTGGAAATAGGAGGAAATTGAAGGAAATTGAACAGAAGTCCCAGGACAAAGTTCAGCCAGATGGAGCTCCTGCACTGGATTTGAACGGAGCTGCAAAGACCCGTCCCACCTTTTCGAACCCTCCGACTGTGGCCTTTGATTGGTGGTTGCATAACGAACCCAAACTTTAATTACCGGGGGAGAGAAGTCGGGGAGGAGGGGTGGTGGTTGTTGGAAGAGCGTCTGACGCAGGTCATGGACGTAAGCAGCGGACAATGAACAATGAGGTGCAAAGCTGAGGAGGGGGGGCAGCAGGACAGTGCACTTCCTGTTTGGGAAGGGGGGTGAATTGGGAGGGGAGGAGTGGGGGGTTGGGGGGGTGTCAGTATGTTGGTCATCGTTCGAGTCTGCACCCTACTTTAAGCGACTGTACGGTGAAAAGTTTACCAGTGATGAAATGTTTTCACTGTGACGGTTCAGCACTCCAGCGCTCCAGCGACGGCCTCTCCGTCTCACTGGCGTGTTGATGACGTGTTCTTGGTTTTAGGGCGTGGCCTCAGCAGACCCGCCGTAGACCACATTCATTCCCCCTCTGCTGGCATTTTTCTAATCAAGATCCTCTTCAGCCAACTGCTCAAGCGACGCAGACACATCTATTTTTCAACAAAAAAAAAAAATTTGCATAATTCATGCAAAATGTATCGCTGGTTTCTTTGTCAGCATCTTGTGCTTTTAAAGTGAAGTATTCTTCTATTCTACTCGTAAAAAAGGAAAAAAAAAAAATGGGGATGATTATCATTGTGCCAACTTTCTCGTTGCTGTTTCTGTGCCATCCGTTTCCGACAGAACGGATTTCTTGGATATTTCACTCGTAAATCTTGCCTTTAAGAAAAGACTGAAATCAAACTTTTTATTTTCCTCCCAAAATGGACACGGAAAGGCTGCTTCTGAACGTCCACTTTGAGTTGCCCTCGGATAGATTTTTTTTTTTTTTGCTTTTGTCATTGTTTGTTTTCCCTCAGTGTGACATCAAAACAAAGCAGCGTCGAGCACAAACTGCCACACAGCTGAAGGCTGCTTCGAGTCCGAGGCGGTGAAAAGCCTTTTATTATTTTCAGTGAGGAAGCCATGAATTGTTGTCATTTGTTCATTTTTCCTCAAACTCTTGCTGTTGCTGCGGGAAGCGATGCACTGCTTCTGTTCCTTTTTGTGCTGGTGTGCACTCAGTCACCGGACAACGCTGGGCGGAACCTCTTCAAACTACTCCTTGTAGCTTTTCTTGATTTATTTATTGCTTATTTCTCTCTCGGTTGTCTGTGCCTCCACTTTAAAGAAAACTGGAAAGAACGGGAGAGTAAAGTAAAGCCGATGGTTTTGACCTCAGCTTTTGAAAATAAAATTCACTCAACGCTCTGTGAATAATTTCTTTATAAGAGCGAGAGTCGTGTCCGGCGCGGGGGTCTCTTTCTCTCTCTCTTTCTCTCTCTCTCTCTCTCCCTGCAGCTGAAGTCTCGGCTGCATGTGTGATATTTAAAATGTCATCAGGATGATGCGGGAGCCACTTCAGGTTCACCAGCTGTCGGCATGGACCCCATTTTTCTGGTCACCAAGTGCACATTTTCTTTTCCATGAAAACAGAAAATTAAAGTCATAGTTTTTCATAGGATGGAAGTGCTGTGACAATTTGCTGATGTATTTAAGCTCTTTTTTTCAAAAGAAATACAAGAAAAACAAGAAAAAAGAAACAAAACAAAAGAAATGTTGCGCTGGCTTTTGTCTTGCCTTTGTATCAATGTGCCCCGTGTGTGTGAAAGGGGAGAGTTGTTGTTCCTGTCAACAGAAAAATGTCCAAATGGTCATTAATAAAAGATGTTTGTCTTAAATCATTCATAGAAAAGAAAAGAAAGGATCAAAGTGTCTCTGTGGTGGATTCAGGATCATTGAGGAATTGAGGAAACTACAGCTGAGTGGAGTGTGTGTCCGTGTGCGGGTGTGAGTGTGACGAGGAGGTGGGCGGATTTCATGCCTGTTCTAAAAGGCAACCTTTGGAGCAGGGATGACTAACACACTTGCAATACGCATCGTTTCACAGAAGAACGGTGCCAGCGTGAGACAGACATGTAAAAAGGTACAATTAGCTGTAGAAGATACTGAGCTGCTGTGACACTTGGCACAGTGGCTGGCGCTTTAAAAATAAAAAAACAAAGTCGATCAACCAGCCCACGGAGACAAAGTGTCAGTGTAGTTGAAGGTCCCACCTCCTGCCAAATTCCCAGCTTTATTTGTTGTTTTTTCCAAGAAGAAGAAGACTCTGTCTGACCACGAACTGCTCAGAACGGAGGATCGCTTCGTGACAATGCACAACAAAATAGCTTCATCTGGAAGCTGTCGCTCGTAGGGGACAAACCTTTTCTCCAGTCATTTTGTTCAGGGCTGCTCCACTGGAGTCAGAGGTTTTTGACAGTGAATCTGATAGGGGGTCTTTAACTTCTCAGGAACTGTGGGTCACAAACAACAAGAACAGACTGGAAAGCAAGAATGAAGTTCAAATCTTTGGAGAAGCCTCGAAAGGTTAACAAGGCAGCCGCAGAGCAGAACTGAGCCGGGAGAAAGAAAGAAAAATAATACCAGCATCAACGGAAAATGTGTCCCTTCAACTAAATGATCAGGGAAGATGTCAAATTTCCACTTACGCTAAAATGACCAAAAGAAAAACACCCGCAGCAAATTGCCAAGCAGCAGTTTTCACCCTGTCATTTTCAGTCAGATCTTATATCGAGGCTTTAACCTCGAGTCTTTCAGCAGGGCTGTAATTTCCTGCTGATCTCTGCTGAAGGAAACACTGACAAGTGGATCGGGTGGGCAAAAGACCAACTAAAGATTGATGAAACCGTCTCAGGCCTAAATAAAGAAAAATACATAAATAAAATCATGAAAAAATTTGACAAGGCCAGTTGCCAGAAAACTACAGTTGTGTTGGGTCAGAGTTTCCTAGCGATTTTGTTAAGGGTGACGCCACCTTTGGTTCCACTGGGGATTTGACTGGAATTGAAAAAAGTGCTCTCACACTAAAATACTTTCTTAAGTAAATGGCTGTGTCTATGAAACACGCCTCGTGGATGGAGTTTTCCATTCTGATACGAGATATTGATGCTCTCAGAAAGACTGATACCTCACGGTGGAGTCCGGATTGGTTCCAAATCATCAGCAACCACCACAGAAAGAATCTCACTGTGCCACATTTGAAAGTGCAAAGCCACAGAAATGTAACTGTAAATCGCCCCCTCCCTCCCCCATTTCTGAACAACACTCTTTTCTCGACACTATTGTACTTACATTCATTTTCATGTTTAAGCTGCTGCGTGGGAGGAATCTGGAAGCTTACTGATGGATAATCCGCCGTCTATTTTTTGCCGCTTTGGCGTCGTAGCAACACGTTGGGCCTTCACTTCATCGCTACACATCATCAAACGCACGTCCGGACCGTTGTCAAGCGCGCCGTGAATGTACTTGGTGGTAAACAGCTTCTTGGCACGACCGTAGTACTGAACATACACCCGAGATGTATGTTAACGGTGCTGCTCTGTTGTCAACTGGAAATACAAATATAAAAAATACAATACAATAAAATAAACTACAAAAACATGTACGGTATAGAAAGACTTGCTGAGGATACAAAAAGTCGAGCAGCCTTCGATTGATTTTGTGCACAAGGGAAACAGAGAGACTGAGATATTCGATCATATTTACCGCAGGTCAACGAGGGTGCTCGCCAAGCCGCAGCCAAGGCTGAACCACCGAGCGGCTCCGCCCAGTTTCATCCACGCTGCCATTACTGTCCCCATTAGTGCATCCAAGCCCCCCCCCAAAAAAAGAATTTAAAAGGCAGAGGCATGATGAGAACAGTGTGTGATTGTGTGTTTGTGATGCTGTGTGTGTGAATGCAATGCTAACAGCCAGAACGCTCTAGATCGTATTTGCGGGGTCTCCACATTCTTCCTGGACGACACGCAAAAGCTCCTTTCTAATCGCTTTGAGGAAAGAAAATGTTGCCACGGCCGCTGCAAAGGTCAGCTCTGTGCAAACAGCCATTTATCTGTTTGCAAACTAATTGAAAAGAGTCAGACAAGCAACATGCAGCGGGAGTCCAGCGGGACTAGTTGCAAACAGGGAAACATCAGAGCGACGGTCTCCCACAGTCTCGGCTAAATGCTACGTAAACAAGCTCACGTTGATTTGCACAATAAAAGATAACAATGTGCACCCCCCTCAACCTACCTCCCTCCCCAAGATAATATTGGCCTTCTCCGCATGCATAATCTAATTGACATCCGTCTAGAAATGGCATGGGCAAACTACGGCCCGGGGGCCATATGCGGCCCGTTCAGTTTTTTAATCCGGCCCGCCAAACTTGAAGAAATGATACTAATAGTCAGTCAGTCATAAAATAGCTGGGGCGAAAGACTGATTTGGTTGCAACTTTGCTTTGGTTCATTTTCAATTGACATTAAAGCAACATGTTTTTTTTTTTTACATATCCCATGATATATTCTTTGCTCCTATGAAGTGAGCCACCTCACAACGCTCCATCCATCTGCTGCTGCTGCTGCTGCTGCTCCGGCCCCTCTGTCACATTTTAAAGGCCAATGTGGCCCTCCCTTTTAAAAAGTTTGCCCTCCCCTGGTCAAGTTGTGTTCAGTTGTGACTCAGGAAATAAAATGCTGAAAAAAAAAATAATAGTACGTGTCACTTCCTGTCCTGTCGCCAAGTAAGGGGTGGAAGGTGGCCTCCAAAAAAACAAATTCCTGAAAAAAAAAAATCCCTGAACTTGATCTGAGCTCAGCGGGCCATTGGCTGACAGTGAAGGAGGGGGCGGGGCCAGGGCCTCACAGGTGCTGCCAATTGACTATTAATGGAAAGGTGGTGAATCATTTTACGAGTCTTATTTTTGCTCTTATTTTTCCTTGTTTTCTCAGAGTATTAATAAAATATATTTGATCAAACTTAGTGGATATTTTGTCTTTGTTAATTTGGAAACAAATACACTATAAACACTTGATGTCAATGTTTGTTCCCATGGAGAAATCAAGAACTTGTCCAATTTCATTAGGAGGCTTAATAATTTTTGCCTTAAGTGCAAATTTATATTTGCATTGCATCCCAAAACATTTCCTCCACAGAGCGCCACCCAGGGGGCTGAGGAGGGAGCGGAAGAACATTCCGGCAGTAATTTTCTTGTCTGCAGATTCAGTCGAGCGAAAGCAGATATTTGATTCCTCAGGCCAGTGTGCTGCTCCGGCGTGATGCACAGAGACGGAACAGACGTGCATGATGGTTTATCTTATTGATCTCTCTCATGCTTTCATGCTCATAAGCATCCAGAGGGGAAACAATCAAAAATTACATCCTTCTTTTATGGCTTCGGTGGAATTTTATGTATTTCTGAACGGCAAAGAGGCAGAATGCGGTTGGAAAGCAGCCCATCGATTCACTCCAAACATGAGTGAACTTCTTTTTCTCTTTTTCTTTTCTTTCCATTTAGTTGTATGACTGTGGAATGTGTTGCATCAGTGCTAATCTCTCGAGCTACAGCTGCACTTTCCTACCATTCTTCCTCCAGGGCTTTTTCCCAACTCGCAACAGTTGCTTCTGAATTTCATTTCAGTTGATTGTAATCTGGTGTATAATGACATTCAGATTATGGCCAGTCCCAGGCTGCCACAGCCTGCACAACATGGTTGGGGTTGATGCATTAGAAGTGTTAACCGTGTTTGCCATCCGCAATGCAAATGAAAATATTCCCAGAGATGATGTAATGTTTTTTCTGCAGGTTTTTCTGAAGCACCGTTCAACAAACAAAGGTTTTCTGAGGAAACGAGACGAGAAGCTTTTCCACCACTGCATGCACAAAACATAAATAAGTAAATAAATATATAAATAAAAAAATAAAAAAATAAAATCCTCCAGCGGGAGGCCCGGAGTCGATCGGTATCTGTGTCGCAGCACGACGTCAGGAGGAGCTGGAGTGGCAGCAGGCGATGGTGTCAGATGTGCAGATATTTTCTCGAGCGCGGCTGCAGATACAACAAATGTGAAGAAATGTCAAGAACTCGAGGAGGGAAGGGGGGGAGGGGGGAATGTGCTACATGAAAAAATGTGCTACACATGCTACATGAAAAAACCTGAGCTGAGACGAGCAACAGACAGTAACGTACTTATCTTTTACGCATTTCTTTAGTGATTTTACGTTAATTCGGGACCTTTTCTAGTGGTTATACGGTGTATACGTGTGTATCACGTAGACAACACGACACCACTGCTGGCAACGGAGGCCAAACTTTTAACGACCTCTGGAATGTCAGAATGTCGGCCTCCCCTGTCAGCTCCCCGCCAGCCGTTACCTGCTGTGCAAGCTCCAAAACCTTCCACATGGTGCTGCTTCTCCGTGAGAAGGAGTCCCTCAGATCAGCCGTGCCGGACTGCAGCGTGGCAGAGGAAGTCGGGGTCAGGCTGCCGCTGCCTTCCCACAGCTACAACACCGTGTTTTGGTAATGAGGAGAGAGCAGTGAACGCCCGAGGCGTGTTTACGAAGCCAAAGCTTCCTGCTAATTGGTGCCGCCTGAAGAACATTACAAGAGGGGAGAAAAACAGGCAAAACAAAAAAAAAATGCGGAGCCGCGAGGGCCTCCGACGGCCTCGCTTCAGACTCTGAACAACAGCCAAAGTTCTCCAACAGTTTTCATCTTTGTGAACTTTTCCCCCCCAGGCGACTTTGAGTCGGCGCACATTTATTCAAAAAGGGGGGCAGCATTCGGCAATGCGGAGCAAAGGTTCAACTACAGGGGTCCCTGATAATATATATATATTTTTTTTTTGCGTTTTTTTTGCGTAACAACGGGCATTTATTAAAAGTTGTGACGGGCGATAATGAATTTCACATTCAGATTGTGAAATTTAGATTTAGATTGATTTATTATGCAGATGGTCTGACGCCTCAAATGAATTGATTAGTTAGTCACTGTGCTAGGCTAGCGCTAGTCCAGTTTATGCCAATAGAAACAATGGCAGCCACTCCACAGTTGCACCCGAGGCAACAACATTTCAACTAATTAGACTATTGATAGAAATGTCTGTTTTACTCGTGATAAATCTAATTGGTTTACGTGCAGGATATCCATCCAATCAGCTTCCTTCTCAAGCTCTTTTTGTTTTATCATCTCCCTAAAGAGAATACGTGAGATGAATGAATTTATGAAACATTGAAATGCACTGCAATGAATCGAAGTGAGTGAGGACGATGACCCAGTCTACCCAGTTTGCCCAGTTTGGGGAGAGTGGGGGATGGGTGGATGGGGGTGGGAGGGGCTGGGTGGGTTCGCCCAGGATGAAATAATGAGGCGGGCAGATGAGAACCCACTGCCATGGTGTGATGCCCGAGCGTTGGAGCGCACGTGATTCACAACACAGCTGATCCTCCATTGTCTTTCAGGATCAGTGGCGTTGACGTTCACGCCGCCGCTAATTGCCTGCGATGAGCAGCAGCCGTAACAAACTCACACCCGGAGCGAGAGTGCCGCCACGGGCTCCATGGGCAGCGGCCGCGCACGTCACCGTGCATCAGGCGCTGCTTCTTTATCTGCTCTCAGCCCCCAGAGGTGGCTTTGGAAATCCCATACGAGCCGCTCCTCTTCTCATCTCAGAAAACAGAGCGAGATGGAACTCATGACAACAGCAACCTGGCTGAGCCATTGCTAATGGTGAATTACTGGAGCTTATACAAAATACACAACAAAAGTTACTGAGAAAGAAATTCAAATGTGGAGGAGTTATGAATATCATAAACTTGCATTTTTTTAAAATTTTTTTTTAAATTGTCTCTTTGAGCCTGGGTAACAGTTTATCCACTCGATTTTCCTCTGAGAAAATGGGAAATAAAATAAACCGGGGGAAATTTTATTGCATTGAGTTGATGTGAATTATAATTCTTCTTTTTTTTTTTTTGCTGAAGAAAAAATTTCTGGCTCTGTTTGCTACTCACGTCTCAATGGCTGCCGGCTCTTTCAATCAAAAAATATTACTTTTTCACCATCCATCTTTGTTGTTCGCTTTCAGCACTACTCTTTCAACGTTCAGCTTAATGAACTTTACTGGGAGGTGAGACAGGAGGATTTAGCAATGCTACGCTAACTCCGACCATCCTACAAAAACCAGCTTGGCTAGGTAGCCGAGCTGCACATTAATGCAGGATTTTTTTATCTTTTTTCTTTTCTTTTTTGACTATGTACAGTGTGTAATATTTGGCTTGATTTACGATTAGGACTTTTATATTGGTAAAAGTTTAACATACTGCCCATAAATACATTTAAAAAGTGTATACTAGCAGCAAAACAAAAGTAATTTGATTTTCTTAGCTTTGAAATGGTTTATATATGTATATATTTAAAAAAAAAATAACATACATAAAGCAATAAGGGTCTTGCTGCTAGTTAGCTGCCATCTTGCACCACCATTTTTTAAGGACTGACAGTAACATAAACAGGAAACGCTGTCAGGGCCTTAAATACTGGGCTTCCATAAAAAAATTGACACACTGGACCTTTAATTGTACAAACACGGGGCCGACGAGACCTCAGACAACCCAGCTCGTCTACCGACAGAAACAACAGCTTTTGTTGTATTCATCAATTTTCCATTTCAGCAAAGCGCAGAGGAAAGCAGCACTAGGATGGCAGAAAATAAATAAAGCCAGTAAACCACCCGGCCTGGCTGGAGCTCATTTCCCCCATTTTCTATTTCTATTGGCTGAAAGGAGAAGTGAGTTGATAAGCGGGAACCTGGTCGCCTGCAGCGTCCAGCAGAGTGAAAATATAATCGAAAGGAAAACAGCACCACTTCCACCCGCTGGGTTTAAACACAGGCGGTGACAGCCATCAGCGCTCGTTAACTTTTTGCTTTTAGTTTCTTTTTTCATCTTGTCAGACGCAGTCGGTCTCCGCAGCGACCGCTTTACTAATAGCTTCCGGAGGAAGAGTGGCGGCCGGCAGGTGACCTATCAAAGCTGCTTCACAACGGGAAGCCACTGCTGCGCAAAATACTGTATCTCCACATGGACACCAGTCCTAGTTTGAGTGATAAGTTTGAGTGAAAAATAAACTTTAAAAAGCAACATCATCAGTAGGTTGCAATTGATTCTGTTATATTTACATAGAGATTGATTTATTCTGCGAGATTGGGAGAAGTAGTGCTGGGGATAAATGAAGTGTAACTTATTGTTGTAGCATAAAATTGACTTTAATTGCCTGTCAGTAATTTTGGCCTTTAATAAATTAAAGGCCAAAATGATTTTTAAAAAAGTTTAGACAGAAGATTTCTTTATTTTCAGAAAATAATGTGCAAGCCGCCTTTGAGACCCTTCACAGCAGCGCATCTGCTGTCCAGCCGAGGGCTCAAATATCACATCAGTGTGATAAATTGATGCCAAGGCAAATTAAACTCAATTAATTTCCAATAGATCTCAGCCAAATTGAATGAAGAAAGAATGAAGAAGCTGAGGCCACACGGAGGTGCTTCTCTTTTCTTTTTTCCTGACACTTCGGAGCACCTGCTGTTGCTGTTGCACCTTCCGTCCTCCTCTTCCTCCTCCTCCACCTTTTACTCCTCCTCCTCCTTCTCCTCAGAGGATAAAATGGAGAACAGCCAGCAGTCTGCCTCCCTGAGTGATGGATGTCCACCATCAACAGGGAATGTAAAGCTGGCTTCACAAGAAACTCAGTATTTGATCATGTGGTTGGCGCCACCTGGGCTTGACCCTGAACTGCGTCGACGCCGCAGCTTGTGTTAGATCACGCGTGGAGGCCTGACAGACGCAGCTGGACGGATCCAATAACAGTCTGATGACTCAGACAGCTGATTTTCCTCAGTGAGTCAGAGACTCATCTGAACTCAGCAACCAGGAGGCCAGTTTCCCATTGCAACGACACGAAATACATGGCGCTGATCAGGGCTGACCTGCTGTGAGGGGACAAAAGGTCGATGGAAGGTCGAGGGATTCAAAATGAATCAAATGAAAAAACGATTCCAGCGGCGATGGCGGAGAAGAAGCAGCTCAGCGAGTCAGAGAAGGCGAGTGTCAGACGTGCTCGGCCTGTGAGTCACACTAGCGTTAATGCAGCAAGTGGGAGGCGCTCTGCTGCGGCGCCTCTTAAACCCCTCCCCCGACCGCCACCCAGGTTTCTTTCTAAAGCGCTGGTGATGAAGCTGCATCATCTCTGTGCAAACGCTGCTGTGTGGAAAACAGAGGTAGGAGTGGCAGTGCAGTGCAGAGCTCAGGGTCCCGAAGCAGGGAGTGACAGTGGGAGGTGTGGCGCTTGGAGGTTCTATCTGATGTCGGTGTTCAGATGAGACACCTTGGAGAAAGCGATTCCACTTCACTTTCACTCACTTTCACTCACTTTCACTCAGTGGAAGTGAAACTGACCAGGCGGAAGACTGAGAGGTCTGCTGGGATGCGGCTGATTTAACAGAAATAAAGAAAAGACTCTGTGGATCAGCATCATGGACGTCGTGCTGAGCACGCCCCCCCTCCACCCCGACTGTCAGAGTGACTATGGCAGCGACGCTCAATGAGCACATGGTGACAGCTCTATCTAAGCTCCTTCCTCGAGAGAGAGATCAGCATGAAGCCTCCAGCACCGACTCCTCTATCTCTCTCCCTCTCTCACCCTTTTTTATCCCTTAAGATTTTAGTATTGTGCATGAACGTCGGCGGCGTCGATTCAGTCTTCAGTCTTCAATCGTCATCATAATGTTTTATCATGAAATAAAAGGGGCTTGTGTGTTTTTTGGAGAGGGTTGAGTCCATTGAATGGCTTCAAAACAGGGAAGTAGGACAAAGTCTTTGGATTGGAGTTGGTGAAAAAGACTGGACAGAATTCTATATACTAGGGATGTTAACGATCGATTGATTGCTGTTTACCCAATTAAATGAAACAAATAACAATTAATTGAAAAGCAATGTATATATATGTGTATGTGAGTTTGTATACATACATATATATATGTATATACATATATGTATGCATGGAGAGAGACAGAGAGAGAGAGAGAGAGCGAGAGTGTGTGTGAGAGAGAGAGAGAGTGTGTGAGAGAGAGCGTGTGAGAGAGAGAGAGAGAGTGTGTGTGAGAGAGAGCGAGAGTGTGTGTGAGAGAGAGAGAGAGAGTGTGTGTGTGAGAGAGAGCGAGAGTGTGTGAGAGAGAGAGAGAGTTTGTGTGTGAGAGAGCGAGAGAGTGTGTGAGAGAGCGAGAGAAAGTGTGAGAGAGAGAGAGTGTGTGTGTGAGAGAGAGAGAGAGAGAGTGTGTGTGAGAGAGAGAGAGAGAGAGAGTGTGTGTGTGAGAGAGAGAGAGAGAGAGAGAGAGAGAGAGAGAGAGAGTGTGTGTGAGAGAGAGAGAGAGAGAGAGTGTGTGTGTGAGAGAGAGAGAGAGAGAGAGAGAGAGAGAGAGAGAGAGAGAGAGAGAGCGATAATCCAGTGTTGAACTGCTGTTGTCCATATCTGGAAAGAATTTTCCTGGAGTGCAGCAGGATTATCATTACCACTATTATCAATATAATTATTATTGTTCTAATCAATATTTCCGCTGATCCGCTGACTGCTCTCCAGCAGCGCTGGCAGAATTTGAATCGCTCCGAGTCGGAGTCGTCCCTTCCTGTAAACAATTGGCAGACCATCTCTGCAGGAGACGCGCATGTCATGTTTCCTGAATGACGACGTCGTGTTTATTCCTGGTTATTACGCACAACCTGAAAAAAAGAAAATCCAATCAGCAGATGGTGTATAAAAAGGTCCCTGGGTGAGGAGCCGCTGAACGGGCTGAACCTTTAATCCGGCCTCATTAGTTCGCAAAAGGCCGCCCTTGAAAAGCCGACACTTCCTCCTGTAATTGTAGATGCTGAGTTTGCCTCGGCTTTTTTCATCATGCTTATTGATTGCAAATCAATGTCCGTATTCAGTCTGAAGTGCGATCGCTGCTCAAATGTCAAGGTAACTGTGACGCGAGGTGTGTGTGTGTGTGTGTGTGGGGGGGGGGGGGGGGGGGGGGGATGAAGAGAAGGAGGATGAACTTTTGCATTTCTTTTCTGTGTGAGAAAATAACCTGTAATAATAGCCTGGCGAAACAGCCGGATCGTCATCGTCATCTATGACTACTGTTTGTTACATTATGTTGCAACACACGCGCAAGATAGAAAAAAAAACCCCACACCCATTACAGCACATTGAGACATTTTTCCTCTCCTGCCGTTCTCTGGGGGGCAGCTGCCAGAGAAAAAAACAATAAAACTGTGCAGACTTTGGCAGTAACAAGGCCGCCAGGTGTTGCTGTTCACGCCTCCTCCTGGCGGTCTGTCGCCCTCGAACACACTGGGCTCCTGGAGTCGATGGGCCTCGTCTCTCCTGACTGACAGACTGCAGTACCGGGGTGCAGCCAAAGCGAGAGGTGCGATTAGAGGCAGAACCATTTCACCCAGAATCAATTTCAGCCGCGACGCTGCACCAGGCTCGGAGCCCGGCGCCGCTCAAACCCACCGCCCCATTCAATTTCCAGGACAAATACACGACTGCGCTGCACTCATTACGCATGAGGAGGTCTCTGGAGAGGGAACTTTCTCCCTGATGGTAGGTTCAGTGGGATGGCTTGGCAGGGACAGACTTCCCAAGATGAGTTCCGAACAGGCAGCTGTCCAACACAGTTCCGGGCTGGAACTGAAATTTCTACACTGGTGTTTTCTGAGGGCAATGGAACACTTAAAGCTGAGCAGCATGCTGGGAAGAATCCCTTCGAATCCCCTGGAATCCCTCCCTCTTTTGAAAGGATTTTTTATAGAAAAAAGCCTTCAAAGGTCCAACGTTCATTGCTCCTTGTGATGTCACAAAGGGCACTTGCACCACTGCTGAGTTAATGGAAACACATTCTGATTGGACTTTTGTTTTTATCCCCCAAGGTTCAACAAAGAATCAGGATTGGCTCAAAGCTAAAAACTAGCGTGTTTTGCCAGAGATCATAAACAGAGGGATAAATATGCATTTTGCATTTAGGGATGATTGGACAATTAATGTGTCTGCTCAAAGACCTATGAATGGATATAATAAGGAACACTGATAACAATAATGAGCTAAGAAAAAAAAGATGAACTTTGCTGTCGATACTGTTATAATTGGCCAATTGTTTCCTTTCGATTACGGGTCGTCCTCATTAAATCGTAATTCAGTGACCTTTAACTTTGTTAACAGGAGCCAGTTGGAACCATAAGTTCTTCTTTGTTTGTTAGGTTGAACTGTTACAATAATGCTTTAAGGACAACACTACCACACATTTTGAAATAACCAGCCAATGAGTTCAGGATGCACGGAGTCCAACCCCAGTAGGGGACAGTCTCAGCCCAAGAGGATAGCTGTGAATTAATTACACACCAACGTCGGGGCTCCACTCTGATAGAGATCCTGCGTGAGCTGTGACCTCAATAAATACTGCATCTGTAAAGTGAAGATGTCTCCAAGTTTGCTCCTGGGCTTCCAACTACAGAACCGGGCCTAACAATTCGATACAGAAGGAAGATTAAATACAGTGAAAGCGTAAAAAAAAAACCCAACAACAACCAAACCAAAATTAAATCAGACTAGGTACTCAATTCTTTTATTTCTATGTGCTCCCCATAACAACAAACAGCATCAGTAGTGAACACTTTCATCTACAAAAAACAAAAACAACAGAGAAGCAATAATAGAGCAGAGAGCGACTGGTGACATCAGTGACAATCATAATACTTCAATGTCTGGATAGCACAGGGGTTATTAGTACAGTACATGGAGGGTCCTATACAGTAACATCTGTCTGAGGCTCAGGGATTGTCGACATAAAACAAAAACAAACAAACAAACAAACAAACAAACAAAAAAACAACGCTAAGGCTACGCAAACTTATTGCTAACTTGCGCTACGTAACGTTAGCAGCAATGTTTTACAGGCAGCAGGTGTTTGGAAACGTACCATGGTAAGAAAGTACTGAAAACTACAAAGAGAATTTTCAAAATAAAAAAAACAAAACAAAACAAAAAAACGAATGACAAAGACATGACTGGGTTACTGGGCGCTACGACTACTCGTGTTTCATTGGTTACAATAAAGCGCTTGTCTGGTGGGACAGCTTCGTTTTAACCACGTCTACGCAACAAACAGCTGTGAAAAGACAGCTTTCTGACAAGTAGCATCTCAAAAAATGAGCATGTATATATACATCTAATTGTTTGCGAAAACAATGTCAGTTCTAGCCTAAAGCATTTCACTTTTTCAACAAAAAGGAAGAAAAGTTGTTCGAAAACAGTTTGTCGTGAATGTGATTTTTTTTTTTTTTTTTAAATCATCATCATTATTATTCTCATTATCGTTCAACCAGATGGCGCTGCACACACCGTGAACTCTCAACGTTCAACTCTCAATAAATATTTATGTACTCGATGCTATATACATGTACTATACATTAGCACACAGGAGTGGGTGTGAATGGTTGCCAGCTTACTTTACTGAAAACACAAAGATGTGCTTTTTATTTTGCTATTGCAGTCAGATGCATGGTGGTTGTGTAGAAATCCCAGTTTTCTCATCGCCTTCTTCCATCACAAACAGCTGTATCAGAAAGTACATGTGGAGTGGAAGTGGGGTAAAGAAAAAAAAAAAAGAAAAAAAATCGAGCTCCAATCAAGTTACAGGAATCGGAAGAAACCAGCATGTATCAGGTTAAACAAAAAGGGCCATCACACGGCGCGGCGGCTAGTTGTAGTTAGCGCTCGCTGATTAGCTGTGCAGGACAGCAGGGCTAACAGTGGAGCTTTGCCTTTCATTTGAGAAAAACAAACAACTTGTTGGAAGAGAACAACAGAGTTGAACAGGCGTCTGCATCTTCAGCAGCAGGAGAGAGAAATGTTTCCCTGTGGAGCTGCCACGGAGCCAGAGGGACTCATGGGATGCAGGATAGAGACGCAGCAGGGCGAATCAAACAAACGCTGAATCAAGTGAAATCATCTCATATGGTGAGATGGGTGAAACTGGCACTTCAGAACTGTCATACTTTGGTTGCTCAAGTGTGTTTGCACTCTAGTGGTAAAAAGAAAGCCATCTCAAGCATTTTCTTTCTTCTGCGGATCAATACAAAGTATATGAAAGCAAAGGAACCTTTCAACGCTAGAGGTTCCAGCCTGAACTGCTTCTTGCTGAAAATGCCTGATGTTTCTGCCAGGAGATGTATGTCGACGTCACGGAGCTTCTGATTGGCTCAGCGGCGCGCTGCAACTTCAGGCAGGTCAAGTTAGCGCTTAGCATTGAAGGTTTTTATTCCCCAGTTGCGCTTGTGTTACATGCAATCAGCAAATAAAGCACAACATACTAAGGATGTTGTACTGGAACTAAGTCGTGATGGCTGATGCTAAGCTAAGCTAAGCTAAGCTAAGCCACCAGCTCCTGGTTGGGGCAGAGACAAGAACCACTTCCTGGTAAAAAGTGGGATCAATCTCCGTCCAGCAGAAGAAAAGAAAAGAAAACAAATGTTCAGCGGAGAAACACTTTGTGTTGTTAAATTGTTTCAATGCCGCTGTCGCTGCGGAAACAGTGGACCCCAGAGATAAAATATCATAATAACTCCAATTGATGAACAGGGCGTATAAAAGTATCCTCGGCTCGCTCAAAAATAATACTGATATTTTCATGTACAGTATTTACAGGAACCTTTATAAATACCCATCTCCATAGAAACTGCAGAGGCCAATTACAGACAAAGTTGGATATATTAGAAAAAAGGAAAAAAAAAATCTATACAACTGAACCCACTTTTCCCAGTGACTCCCACACACTTCACACTCTTCTTCCCTGTGGCTGCATCAAGTCCAGCGGTTGAGATGAAATGTGAAATAAGCACCGACTCCTCAAGTTATGGCAACAAACAGCTGCTTGCTGCTTGCTAACACGGCTTTTTGTAGCATTCAAGTAAAGAGGGATATTTTTTTTGTTATATATATATATATATTTTAATTATTTTAAACATATTTATTTTTTTCTTGCATTTGTATCTGCCCTCCGAGAGTGTTTGCCACGGGACCTGCCGTCCGTCACCGTCAGCCGACGCCAGGGGGCCCCGTTCAAGTAAAAGACCATGAGGGAGAAAACACCAATCAGAAGTGTGGAGGGTGGGGAGGGGAGGGGAGAAGTGTAGAGCAGCACATTTTATGTTTCAATTCCATTTTTTAAAACTTTTATTTTGTCTGATATTGAGGGAAATTGTGACCGAGCCCCTTTGGCCTTGAAATAACGGATTTATTGATTTTTAAGAATTGAGCTCGACAAAAAAACAAAATCCAGGGGCCGAGTGTGACAAAGGGGGACCTTTGCCAACCAAAAAGTGAACCAGCACTTTTCTCTCTCTCTCTCTCTCCCTCTCTCTCTCTCTTCTCTCTCTCTCTCTCCCTCTCTCTCGGGTATTTCTGCTGTTGGGAAGATCAGGATGAAGCCGGATTATCTACACGATGCATGAAGAGTCCTGAGCCGGGAGGAGAACAACTCTCATCTCTCCACCGTCGGTGAGCTGCATGACCTTTGACCCTTGGCACAATAGTCCGGGGGAGGGGTCGTCGTCTCCAGGTGCCGCGGGACCCTCCTGGGCGCCGCCGTGCTCCTGGCCGGACTCCTGCGCTGCACCGGTGGGGCGGTGGCGCTGACGGCCCCCCGGGTCGGACCCCCCCGCTGCTGCTGCTGCTGCTGCTGCTGCTGCTGCTCCTGCTTGCCGCTCAGCGAGCCGTTGGCCGTCAGCGTCTCCAGCAGCTGGGAGGCCGAGCCGAAGCGCGCCTGGTGGTCGCCCACCTCGCCTGCCTCGCCCGCCGCAAAGAGAGACAGGGCGCCGGCGCCGCGCTGGCTGCACGAGTCGCAGCACAGCTTGCTGTAGCCGGGGATGGAGCAGTACCTCGCTAGCACCTCCATCTGGCAGAAGATGGACCTGTCTCCGTTGCATGGCTCGTCTGGAAAGAGGTGGTGGAGAGAGCAGAAGGAGAAGAAGGAGAAGGAGAAGGAGAAGGAGAAGGAGAAGAAGCGTGACCTTCATGGAGAAAAATGGTTGAGCTGAACGTGGCCGAGCCAAGAGCTCGAACTGAGCGAGTGGCAAGACATGAAGAATTCAGGCAGATCTTGTGAAAGAAAACTGGTACTATTGCAAGTATTGGAATGAATGTCGCAACTCATTTTTGCATGTTAAGGGGAACAGCTTCAGATTTCATCCACCGTCTCAGCTCAGCGATCCTGCTGTCTCATTCCTTCATGAACATTCCTGAATATTCCAGAAATACGCAACGTCACGTGCTACATATATGGCATAGACTTGAGTAACATGACTTGAGCCGGACTCGAGCCACAAACTTGAGGATTTGAGACTTGCTTGACTAACACTGTTAAAAGACTTGACTTGGTCTCCCTGACTTGAGACTTGAGCCAGATGACATGAAAGGACTGTATTTTATATATATTATATTTTAAATATTTGCATTTTTTGCAACTTTTTTTAAAAAATTACATTAGAAAATGTTTTTACAGGGTTGTGTATATATGTTTACACAAATATAGAAATATATATATGCGTACATAAATAAAATAACATTTCACGTAATACATTTCTTGATATTTGCAGGGCGTGTGACATTTTTTGTGAAAGTTGACATTTTGTTTCTTTGAAGAGCTCACCATGGCAGGGGCCCGGCTTGCACGGCCTGACAGCTTCGGGTTTTTCTCCATGACACTGATCTCCGACGCGGCAGGTGACCAGCCGCCTCTCCATCCCCTCTCCACAGGTGACCGAGCACTGAGGACCAGCACAAACACCGGGTTAACAGCACGACTGGGACGGTCAGAGGTCCGAAGATCCAAACCTTCAGTGAAACAGCGTTTTCTCTTTGATTTTATTATTATTTATTTTGATTTACAGCCTCGATCGATGTCTAACTGATGTCTAACAGTCGCACGAAAAGGATTTTCTTTCTTTTTCAGTTTTCTGATGTGCAATCGTCCCACTGAGTGATTGATTTTGATCTTGAAATAAAAGAAACCTGGTTAAATCGTTCTCGTCGTTTTTTTTTACATTTGTACACACACACACACACACACACACACACACATACGTAGATATATTATGCTGAAATTTCACAAGTGAAAACTGAACTAATAGATTATGAAAAGACATCTGTAGCAAAGAGCCAGTAGCTGCAGCACTCTGGTTGTAGTGTTCTGGTTGAAATGACACAATAATTAAAAAACAACCGTCTTTCAACATACGGCTTCAATTAATTCTACTTCCAGCTTTTTTACACAAAGCTGGCTTTGCATCCTGCATCCAGTCCCATTAATGCAGCCTTATTAAAAATGCATTCAGTGCGCACAAAGACCTACTTTCACGTGTCGCGTGCCATCTAGAAATCGGGGCACATTGCACATACATTTCTTCAATCTCATTGGCTGTCCTGCGGCACTCCGCAGGACGCCTCGCCGTGTTGGATTTTTAATGGTGTCACACGTCTTTGCTGGAACGGGCGGAGCAGACCGAAGTGCTGCGGCTCTAAATTAAATATGGGATAATTTACACTCGGTGGGCACTTCATTAGGTAGAACGTTCAATTGCTCATTAACACAGATCAACCAATCACACTGCAGCAACTGGGCGCACTCAGGCTTGCTGCTGTTCAGGGGAGGATGGGGCGGTTTGAGTGATTCACGACTTGCTGATGCCATGAATCACACACACTCCCCGGACTGAGAAAATGTCCAGAGGAGGCGAATGCCCTGCTGATGTCAGGGGTCAGAGGTCAGAATGGCCGGAGGCCGCTGGACGGCAACAGGAAGTCGGATCTCCACTGGTTGCAACCAAGGTCTGCAGAGCAGCATCTCCGCACACACAACACGTCCAAGTGGCTGAGACCCTGCTGCTGCTTCTCAACAAATCCTCCTCAAACTATGGAATATAACTGTACTATATATAATACACAAAAAGTGAACCAGAAGTTCTCTCTCGCTCTTTTTTTATTTTTGATAATTGAGCTTCACAAAAATCCAGGGGCCGGTGAGTGTAAGTTCTAAGTAGATGCTGCTGCTGCTGCTGCTTCCTAACAAGGAAAACTCTATAATTGCGGAGTTCCCCTCTGCCAGTTTTGAACGTCATTGGTCGACTGCACTCAAACGTGATGATACTTTAGAAAAAAGGAGCAGTTGACATTTCAAAAATGCATTCGCCGTGGCTAAATAATTGACAAGCGTCGGTACGAACCTCTGACCACGCCCCCGTCCTCCAGGGGGCGGGGCACGGCACTCGGTTGCAGGCTCGTCGGCTCTCGGGCTTCTCGCCGCTGCAGTACTTGCTGTGCACCGAGCGGTTGGTGCCGTCGTGGAGGAACTGCACGCAGCGCACCGTCCGGATCTGGAAGCCCAGGCTGCCGCACGTCCTCGGACAGTGCTCCCAGTCGTCGGAAATCCACCTGCGGAGAGACAGGCAGAGATTGGCAGAGGACGAAGCGGTGGATGAAGCGGTGGATGAAGCGGTGGGAGCCGACAGGCAGGAAAAATGCTGATGATGCAACAAAGCAAAACTTTCCGAGGAAATTTACATCTTTACATCACGGCTCCTTCAAACACTGTCTGCTGACTCTGAAAGGTGAGGCAAATTTTTCTTCTCATATATTTTCATCCCAAAAGCTTCACTGACCCAATAAATAATTTACTGCCTTTTAAAATAGAAAAGTTTAGCAGACAAAAAGTCTCTCCAGTGGCCGGCAGGTAAGCGGACCGACTTTGCTGTCAATCACAAAGATTTTTTATTGGTGATACTTTGAGGTGACTCGAAAAAGTGGCTTTATATTCTGAGAGGTCTTGACAAAAAGAAAAAGCATTAAACGAAATGTGGCTGACCTG
>NW_027466142.1:2090000-2112500 GCF_046127955.1 Nelusetta ayraudi
ATCTTTAAAATGCTAAATAAATAAAAGGAACTCATAAATATTGTGGAGCCTGATTGTTTGATCCACGTGATACAGGAGAAACATTTGAAATCCTGGCCAGAGTTGTTTCTCTTTATATTTATAATTTTCCCTTTTCCTTCCATCTCAACACTTTATTGCAGCTCTGCTTCAATGCAGCTTTTGTTTGGCAGCAACCACAGGAAATTATTTTTTTATGGTTCATTTTTTTGTGTGTCTCTCTGAGAGAAGAGTGACAGTGAGAGTGCGCGTGTGAACTCACTGGGGCTGCGTGCAGTCCTGCAGGTTACACATCCTGCGGATGGGTTTTGGCTTCTTGTTGGCGTCGCAGTAGCCGCGGTGGAGCATCTTTGTGTCTCCCTTCTTCCGGCAGCCATACTTGGTGTACTGGTACCCTTTAAAGGAAGCAACATCTTGTTGATTTTTTTTTTTTTTTTAATTATAGAGCTGCAATGATTAATCGGCTCAAATCAATTTCTCCTCATTGAGAGTTCCGCTAAACATTGATCAATGTGAAAAATAAATTACATTTAAAAATTTCCTTTTAATGCAAACGTGTCTTTCACAATTTTGCATGAAAGTATATTTAATGAATTTATTATACCTGTCCATTCATCCATTTACCACGCATCTCTAAATACAGTCAATGAGAAAAAGACAGTAGGCAGAGCAGGCGGAAGTAGCCATGTGTTGAGCGACCAGGAAGGACGGAACGAGTTTGATGCTTTGGAGGGTTAAATGAGCATCACATATTCATGTATTTGTCCTCATGCGTGCACTGGTCTAAACCATGGTGTAGTTTCTCACAAGAGAAGTGGCGTTAAACATCCTTATCAACATATTTATGCAAGTAGAAGACAAATGATTGCGTTGTTTCCGTTGCTCCTCGGATGCGAATTAGTCCATTACCTCCAGCGCAGGGCTTGGAACAGGGGGACCAGCTCTTCAGAGCCCACTCGTACGTGTCCTCCTGGATGACGTTGTTGTTGTTGACGGGCACAGAGTCTTCGTGGATGATGTACTTGTACGTCAGAGTGGACCTCGTCTCATTGTCCCTGGGGATGATCTGCGGGCCGAGGAGAGCAAAGAAACACACAAGCCAAATTCATTTATAATGGTCCTGAGGACGGCGTATTTGCATTTATATTCACCAAAAGTGCAAATGAGCGCAAAACAAATGAGCCGTGTTTAATTTCAAGAGGCAGGAGAAACATCTCAGGGCATCCTTCACGTGTGCTCGCCGCTACCAGGGAATAAAAAAAACGAATAAATTGTGGTACTCTGGGACAGCGGATCAGGAAATTATTAGACTGGCTGATGCACAACGCTGGTTGCGGCTCGGGACTGGGGTGAGGTGCACTGATATCTGTTGCCGTCTGCGCGTTTTCCTCCCAAAGCTGCAAACATTTTGTATCATAGTTGTAAATGGATTAGTGTTTAATTCCAAATGAAAACTGCTGCCACGCAGGAAAAACCCCTGCAGGAGCGCAGAGATGCAGAAACTGGATAGCAGGTGCAGCTGCGGGAGTGAGGGATTAAAGGGCCGACACGCACACACGCACAAACCCACACGCACGCACAAATACACGCACACACGCGACTGAAGTTATGTCATCAACACACAGCCTGCACGTTGTTTCCTCTTATTGGAGCCAAGACCGTCTTCCAAAGCTGCACAGGAGAAATGTTGCTGAACATTCCGAGTGTTTCCATTCAGCCAGACAAGCAGCTGGTACATCAGCCCCAGAGGACGTCGCGCTGCTTTGACCTTTAGGGAGGGAACGGCTCTCTGTGTTTTCACGCCAGTGTTTGGCAGAGACGCAACAAATCAGCAGCATCGATCGGCCATCGGAGTAAAGAAAGACATGAAAAACTGTCATCAGCTCCGAGGCACCTTGTTGTTTTGCCCCCCTGCAAACATGTGACAGGCAAAGCAAAGCCTCGGCTTCATCAGGAGCCAGAAAACCTTTGCAGGAGGCTGTAAGCAGAGGGTTAAATGGGCGGTTTCTGGAGATTATAGATTTGTCTTTGTTTTTTTGTATTTCCAATCTATTTCACTGATTATTTCCATTCATAATTTTTTACTCAATCCAGTGGTGAAATCTGTAACATCTTGAAATGAAATTTCCTGTGAGATGCTTGACCAGGAAGTTCCCTTATTGAATTCTTTGAAGCGTTGCGATAACAACTGAATTGACACAACGATAAGATTTTGATTAATTTGCACACACACACACACACACACACACACACACACACACACACACACGCAGAGTCAGACAAGAGGAGGGGGTCTCCTCACCAGGACCACAACGGGGTCGTGCAGGGGACCATCAGTGTGCACCGTCTCCACCTCGCTGTCCATGATGTAGTGCCACTCCACACCCAGGTCGATGAAGCTCCGGCTCTTCACCTCCTCGCCTTTCCCGTTGAGGATGTAGTGGCCCGTGGCCTGGTTCTTGATGGCTGTCCCACCCGCCACACATTTGCACAGAGTCAGTCAAAGTTGCAAAAGTTGAAGAAAGAAGAAGTATCAAGCCTGCGTGGGCTCTCCACAGACAGGCAAGTTTAGACTCCCCGGCAACGCTAACTTGTCTGTGGGTGTGAGTGTGGATGCTTGTGTGTTTCTCTGTGCGACCCTGTGATGACACCCCCCCAAAATAAATCTCACCACTCCTTGACCCCCCCACTGCCACCATCCTGAAGGCAGGCGGAGCGGTACAATAATTAATAAATAAATAAATAAATGAAACCCAGATGGATGCATGGGGTCTCACACAGGAACTCAACGGGGAAGGCCTCACCATCAAACAACACTCTTTAATTCCAGAGTCTAAGCTGAGAGACGATCTAACACACTCTAAAATAAGAAGTGTAAAAAGAAAAAGAAAAAGAAAAAGCAAAGACAAACTGGGAAAAGGAAAGATGAAGCTACGAGGAAGCCAAATTATTTTCGCAGGCATCCATCAGCTGTGGTCACATCCAGGATGTTGACCAGCCACCAGATGGATGGAAGCTGTGAACAAACTACAGCAGCTACAGTGTCATTGGATGAAGATGTGAAAGATGTGAAAATCAATCCAGACTGGGGTGAATTTGGTTGGTGGAAACACATGGGAGGCTGCATGGATGTTTTGTTTTTTTTTTCCGCTGTGTGCTGACGGTGGTAATGCATCATCTGGCGTCATCCTAATCGCTCCTGAGGCAGAAAGCCAATGTTTTCTGCTGCAACAGCGACTGAAATCCACACCAACTGATCTCTGGAGGGAAGGCGCAAGGCTTCTCTTACAGCTGGGACCGAGCCAGAGCGACTGACGGGTGCAGCAGAACACACGAAAACACACACCAGTGTGCACTGCAGCTAACTCCAGCACTTCATTATTATCTCTATTTACTTATTTAATGAATTCATTTTTGTTTTTTCTTTACCGTTTCCTTCCGCTCTCAAAAGTTGAAAGAAGTCTGGGCAGAAGGAACTTTTATCTTACAAAAACAAAACAAAAAACACTTTGAAAATTGCTTTAAAAAAAACAAAAAAACAAAAACAATTTTCCGCTGTATCTTGTGCTATAGTTTTTTGTTTGTTTCTTCTTGTCCTTCTGTCACAGGGGTTAATGTGGCGCTTCGATTCTGCAGCAGGAGCTGTTTTGGCAGCAGTATTGCTTTGATCTCCAGCAGCTTCTGTCAAAAAACTCATTTAAAACAGACATTTAAAACAGACACTGCCTCTCAGAGTAAATCTGAGAGGCAGCAAATGTCAGGTGACTCCTGAGACTGTGCTTTTTTTAATTTTAAGTCAATAAGATGTAGGATCCAAATTTCTAATGAAATGACCATAGGAATGTTAATTCCCTCCACTCCCAACTTTAAAACTATGCATATCGAGAGTCTTTTCACGTTTTCTCTTTGTCAGGATCCAACATGGTCTCTGTCTGATCGCCCATCACACAGACATCCTCGCGTTTCTTCTCTTCAGGAGGGGAGAAACAGACGAGTCCTGTTTTGCCCAAGTGCAAGGTCATCTTCTCATGTGTAAACAACTCCTTCTTTTTAATCTTTTAAATAACGTTGGGATGCAGCCATGAGATCTGAGCCTCAGTGGGTCAGACAAGGGAGCGTCGGCACCAATTTTCTCGTTACGAGTCAAATAAAGCGAATGTGCTCTGATGTGTAATTATGACTCAGCTGTGGGTTAAGAGGGAAAGCTCTTGGGTTGACTGTGTACATTTTGTTGTGTGATTTTACGAGGCTTTCAAACGTTTCTCCGCCAGCACAGAGGGACCATGATGGTCTATAATTTTATTTTTCCAGTAAACAAAACAGAACGGAGTAAAATATCTAGTGCATCATAGCACTGCTTATTTAAATATTGTATCACCTTGGTTTTCATAAGTCGACAAATCTCTTTTCACAGATGCAAAGTTATGAATTTTCCTCTAGGTTATGGATTTTAGAGCAGCTGTTGAGCAGAGGAGGCAAAGGTTAAATTAACCAAGAGTGAAAAATGTCTTCACTAATGATTTGAAGATCAAATTCACTCATATTCATGTTTAATAATAAAATATATTTTCTAATTGTTTTTCCACACAGCCATTGAAAATTATAAATCTGTGCCTCTGAGTGTCATTGAACTTCCCAGAAATAATAATAATAATAAAAAAAAGTCCTTTACTTCCTTTGTTTGTTGCAAACTTTTTAACAAAGTTTGCACTAAAACACACCACCCTAAAAAAATCATATCATTGTGACATCACAAAGGGTGCTGAATCCTGGACCTGGTTAGCGACAACACCCCCAGCCAGGTGTTGGCTCCGCCCTGTTGTCTCTCTGTCCCCTGTCTACCTTTTCTGTCCCAGAAACCATCACTTCGTTTGACCCACATATAGAATTTATTTTGGGGCCTTGCAATCTCCGATTAGGCCTGAGCTGCAAACTGTGATCCTCTGTCAGTGAAAAGATTATCATCCAACCCACAGCCGAGGACACAGGAATTAGGAGCAGCAGCCAATATATCCGCAGCTCACACGGCATCATCGCCGTGCCACCTGTGACTGGATTGTTTAGGCTGGAAATTTGATTTCAGCCGCTATTTAATTCATCAAATTATTCTGAAGCAAAATAAAACAAAAACGAAACCATTCTTGGTCAAAAATTACATCACTAAATTTAGTTAAAACATTTTTTTTTGACGCATCTCTTGAAACATAAGGGCTGTGAGGGTATTTATCCTATTTAACATCAAGAAAATCCCCTTTGCTGTGAATATTTTCTCCTGGCTGGGAGCCGCTCCCCTGGTCTTCCTGAGACGAGCTGCGCTGACAAATGAAACATCGGGAGGAGTTCTTAGAAAAGAACTTTGGCCTCCGGCTGAAGAGATGGATGCTGACCTGCTCGGCCGATGAATAAACCATGATGTCTCCTGGCTACCCACAACACACGGAGCTGCTCTTTAGAGAAACGTATTGACGCCCACAGTGACACATTGGACGCAGTATAAATCCGGACTTGATTATGACAGATAATGCAGGATTTTAATTATGCTGGGATCATACATTATTTTAAGCATTAGTATTTGTTCTTTATCTTTGAACTTGGCAAACAAAAGAAGACAAGATGATTTATTCGCTGCTTCTTGGCTTCTTGCTTGTTTTCCTTTCCAACGTCTCCACATTGGTGAGGCCATGTGGAACATTTGCAGAATCTTTTTCTCTGACCTCTCTGAGGAGTCTGTTTAGGGCCTCTCCAATGTGCCTCCTTTTGGGCGTGTTTTTCAGGGCCGCTCTGGCCAGATTGGAACCTGGGGGGGAAATCCTAATCTCACTGCTGGGATTATATGGCTCATCTGGCCTTGGAGTGCACACGAGGTGGCAGAACACTCGGCTCTCCGGAGGGGAATATGTGCAATATCCAGATAATCAGCCTCACAGCTGTGACCTTCAGGATGACCTTCACGGTATAGGTGAGTTTCAGATGACGTGTGGTCACTAGGGGGCACTGCAGATGGCTGTCAGAAAGTGGTGCTAAATGAACAGAGCCTTTCAAAAAGCTAAAGTTTCCTGCTGTTTACGGCTGTAGCAAGTGATCAAATCGGGACCCTGCTCGATTTTTTAAATTTTATTAAGGAACGTTCTTTTTCTTTTTTTTTAAATGGTTCAAAATAGTTGGCAAAGCAGCAAAATGTTAAAGAAAATTCTTCAAAGGGACCTTGCTGAAAAGAGATGTTGCTGTTCATTTAGAAGAAAACTAGAATTTAGAAAAGATCCTGGTCATTTTTTTCTGTTTTGTTGTTATTGTTTTTTGATATATAAAGTCTTGCTCTGGTCTCAGTCTCCAACCCCAAATGTCTTAGACTGGTCTCAATCTCAAAACTCTCTAGTCAATAATGTCTTGGTCTGGGTTGGTGCCATCTTGACTACAACACTAGTATGTGGTGACCACTTTGCGAGAGGTCAGGCTGCTCACGTGGACATGTAACATTGAATATTCAGCCAAATATAGAGAAATACAAATACAGACAAAGCGGCAATATCTGACCAGTCGTGTAGCTCAATTGCGGTGAAATCTCTCAACTGGTTCAAAACTGATCCTTTCCTCATCCAGTCCAGGGATCTTCTCCAACACGTCAAGTCATCTATTAACGTGAACTACTGCGTGCAGGACCAACACCTTCCCACCCCACCACCCTCCTTCATCTGCATGGCGTGAGAGTAACCAAGCTCCTGATGGATGAATGGACGGGTGGGTGTACTGAGGTTTGTGACGTCGCTCAATAGTAGTGAGGAAGCAGCACAACTGTCCACTAACAGTCCCGCAGGACTGAATTATGCAAAGTCCAACATCTGTGAACTTGCACTTTAAGTTCACATCAGGCCCTTGGGAGGAAACGGCCTAGTTTCAGGCACCCTTTGTTTTCTCTCACCATTGTGTGCGTGCGTGCGTGTGTGGGTTTTTATTTTTCTTCTTTTTCTTTGCATTCGGAGGTCAGACTTACCAAGAAGTTGAGGAGAGGCCTCGTGCTCTTGGATGGTCACATGTCTAGCTCCCGGAGGAATGAGAAACATCTTAAGGTAACCTTTGTTACGGCGGCAGCGGCAGCAGCAGCAGTGGCGGCGGCGGGGGAGGAGGAGGAGGAGCAGGAAGCGGAGGCGGGGGAGGGGAGGAGTTAGGAGAGATAAGACAGACAGAGAACAGTCAGTTCCGGCAGCTGCCAAAGTTTTCAGTTTGCAGCGGTGGGCATCTCCGGCGCTTCTGAAGTTTGTGAGCGAGTGTTGCTTTGCTCTACGGGAGAGATTAGGAGGAAGTCTAACCAGTCTGCTGCTCCTCCTCCGTGCAGGAGAGCACAGAGTCATTAAAAATATGGCTGTTCATTCACATCCGTGACAAAAGGTCGGGGCTGAAACCCTCTCAACCTTTCGGTGCTGCTTCCACCTACGTGGGATGCAAATGAAGAGCCACTTTTTTTTTAATGTTTTTCTATTTCTAACAGCAGCAAAGCCTCCTTCAGTGGCCGGCGCCCACCGCTGGCAAACCTCCCGACACTCACCCAGTACATTTCTACTCTCCTCCGTCTCGTTCAAGAACACGTTTCGAGCTCCTTTGGGCAGGGAGAAGGCTCCCCTGGTCTTCCCTTTTTTGGAAAAGAAAAGAGTCAGTTAAGTCGGTCATGGAGCCACTCGGTGGCCTGCAGGTGGAGGAAATGTCCAGGCAGCACGACTGCAACCAACAGGACCACCAGCAGGTGGCGTGACGAGTGGCGAGCAGCGACACACATCCTCCATGTTACACCTGAGAGTTCAGACTCTGGACCCCAGCTGCAGGTACCAGGTGAAGACGGATCGGCTTCAAAGGAACAGTTCACCCAAAATGAATCCTACTGCTTGTGCCATCTGTGATTGTATATGAAGATGGACTGAGTCACCGTGACGTCACCAGAGGCTGGTTTCACCATCGGCGCCATTGGGTTTTTTTTTTTTAGCTGGAGGATTCCATATTTGTGTGCGTGTGTGTGTGTGTGTGTGTGTGTGTGTGTGTGTGTGTGGTACCAGAGACGAGCAATGATTGGACTGAGGTGAAAAGTGTGAAAAATGGGCAAAATCGCTCTCACTTTTGGGTGAACTGTGCCTTTAAACCTCGCAACGATCCAGTCTGCACTCGGAATCACATTTCATCAAAGCTTTTCATCAAACCTTCCAAATGGCACGCGGCACTGTGTCCATCCATGCAAAGGCTTGTTTTCCTCTAAAGTTAGTGTGTAGGGATTCTACCAACAGCAACAACAGCAACAGCAACAGCAACAGCAACAACAGCAACAGCAACAGCAACAGCAGCAACAACAGCAGCAACAACAACAACAGTAGCAACATTATGCTATGAGCTGTGTGAGTCTGTGTGTCTGGCAGTAGCAGCAGGTGGCTATGGACCTAAAAACAGAAGGATAGTTAGTAGCGGGCGGCCAGTGATCTCGCTATTGCCTGAGGCCTCTACGTTGTCTCTACAGTGTAAAGCATCCGTCTGCGCTACCAGCTGGACAGGGTAGGGGGCGTTAGGCGAGGGGCCGCCACACACTGGCTGGATACTTGCATATTGTGTTTTCCGGCTGAGGGGTTTCTGTTTGAGCTCTCTTGCTCAACTGTTTCCCTGTTGAAAAGACGCCGGCGGTTAGGTGAGAGACGGACGTCATTAAAGGCCCCAAACTATCATGTAACTAACATTATTTATCTACTCTAAATTCCACTAGACTACTGTGGAGCAGCCTTACATGATGGATTGTCCTTCAGACTCTATAGGTCATAGGTGTCAAACTCTATTTGGCCCCGCAGTGTAAATATATTTGGCCTGTGAGGCCCACATACAGCACATGTCCAGCTAATACTACAAATCCCAGAATGCTCTGCTGGTATTACTTACGTTAACAGACTATTAACTAACGTTTTCTTGATGCACTTTTTCTTGCTACTCCAATGCCTGGGCTTAAATGGTTGCATGTTCATTGATGGATATTATTATTAGTTAATTGGTTTATTGTTGCTATTTATTTTTAAACATGCATTATCATGTATTATTTTATATTTGAAATTCGATTTTGCATGTGTGCAATATTAAGTTATTTATTGTATACTGTCAAGCTTTGCTTTTTCTATATTAAGGTTGAAGCAAAGCTTGTTTGGCTGCATATAAAAAGGTTCACTGGAAGATTTGTTCAATCAATATCAGTGTAAGACCGAGGCTTTGTCCAAGTTTGACATTTTGGCACCACTGAGTTTTTGAATTTGACTCCCTGCTGTAGGTCTTCATGAATAAAAGCAAACGTAGCCCCGTGTTTACAGCCTCCTGCTGCTTTGTTGGACCTTCTGCGTGTTTGCGAGGACGACAAAAAAAAAAAGGTGGCGCCCGGTGGAGGGCAGAGACAAAGCCTGCCCGAGGGATCTGTGGCTAACCTGGCTCAGGTGTATGTGCCCTCTGTGACATCACAAAGGGCTTTTGATTCAGCACAGGCTTTGCTTACGAGAGGCGCTAGGAAAAGAAATGAACTTATTGTCATTTCCAGGGGCTTCACTGACTGACAGGAGACACCAGACAACCAGTGAGTCAGGTCTGGATCATATGGGACCTTCAAAATTTCAAAAAGAAGAGTAAAGACATTTAAATCAAGAAAGGTTTTCATGAAGCTGCCTCGTCCCTGTCATTAAACGTCTTGATGACATCATGAAACCCCCAAACCTTAAAAAAAAATATATATATATATATATACCTGTATATATTTGCAAAACACCACACATTTAAAGAAACAGAGCAGTTATTAAACATATATTTGCAAGAAAAAAAAACACCGTGCTTGCGTCTGAGTGTGTGTGCTGGCGTGCGCGTGCCAGCGGCTGCAAAGGTGAGATAACTGGTGAGAAGTTGTTTCATTGGGCCAAACCGGCGAGAAGGCTTAGTTTTCGCAGACTTTCCAAAGTGTTTGGAAGAGGAAGCGAAAGTGTTGATAAAATTAATAAAGCGGGGATTAATTATTTCCCCCGCGTGGCCCCTTCAATCTGAAGGAGCCCTGGCGTTTGACGCAGGCACTGTGACAGCTTGCAGACACGCCGCACCTCATCGCGTCACCTGCGCCACCTCCACACACACCCGGCGCCGAGCATGTGGCGGAATAATGATGACATTCCGGGTGAGCGTCAGCCAGCGTATTTCCCACAGGAAAGTGGAGAGCAGAGATGCTGGGCTGCTTTCAATAAAGGCTGAGGGGAGTTTCTCAGATCGTGATGGGAGTCAGGAGGCAAAAGGCCACTTTGCACAAATGAGACAAAATTCTGATCTTTTATTTCAAGGTTGCCAGGTATGAGTAAGTTAAGATTGAGCCGTCATCAGGCTTCCCATTACATTCCTCATCCTCATGCTTCATCCAAAAGTCAGCCATTCAGTCAGGTGATTTCAGGCTGTTCTGTGTGTTTCAATAAAAAGGGCGAATCTACCTCTCTTGTTCATTTCTAATGTAAAAACATGATTTATCAATGATCTAAATATACTGATACTCCAATCCATAGGTGTCAAACTCTGTCTTGCGGCCCAAATTTGGCCCGCAGTGTCAGTATATTTGGCCCGTGAGGCCAATACAAAAGCACCGCTAATACTACAAAACCCAGAATGCTCTGCTCGATCAGGACAGGACGTTCATTGAGGTTTATTATTGGGACTTCATTTGTTTATTTTTGTTATTTTATTTTTAAAAATATTATTAGCCTGTGGTAAAAGGTTACAGTTGAAATTTAAATCAAAAGGCTGCAAATAAAAAAGAGCCATACAATTTTTATTTGCATATTATTTATTTTGCTGAGTTTTGTGAAGTGTAAAATTCGAAATTGCATGTGTGCATGTGAAGTTATTTATTGTATAGTATTAAGCTTGTTCCGCATTCAGGTTGAAGCAAAACTTTTTTGGGTCCATATAAAAAGGTTCACTTTTCTATCTGGAGGATTTTTTTTTTTTAATTAATATCTATTTTTATTGGATTTGGTCCAAGTTTGAAATTTGGGCACCACTGTGTATTTGAGGTTGACACCCCTGATCTAATGTACCGGTAATCTAATGAAAGAAGAGATGTGAGAAACCCATTTGCAGCTTTTCTTTTCAAGGAGGCGGCGACACTGTCAAGGAAAATAACAACCAATATGCAGAGGCTAGGCTGACATTTTAAAGGGCCGTCTGAAGATGAAAGCCACCTGTGAGGAACTAACCGGAACCCTGCAGGGTGAATCAAATCCTTCAAGTCAGACTAACAAGTGACTCTGTCATCACAGGCCACTGGTGTTCAGGTCTTCCTGGTGCTGCTGTTTGATGGTGAGGGTTCTTACCGGGTTTCTTTGGCGTGCGGGTGAAGGTTCCCTTGACGGTGCGGCAGTGAGAGTTGTCTCCGCCACAGACGCCGCACTTGTCCTCCACCTTGTTGGAGCCGATCTCCCTGTCGCAGCCAACTTTCTGATTGGGGTGACAAGACACAGAGGAAGATGTTTGCATTTGTGAAATGTCTTCTTTTTTAACGGTTGATTGGGTTTTGTTTTTTTTTCCCAGGAGTTTTTCTATTTTCAAGACTGTTGTTGAGAGGAGGAATTGACAATTTAGCCACAGCCTCATTTATCACTTCTGAGCAGGTTCCTAAATTACCTTCTTCCTAATTATTCTAAATGCCATAAATGTGCCTCATGAAAGTTTAAGTAACTTAATATATGAAGTCACCAACTTCTTACCTAATAAAAGAAGAAGACATAGAAGGAAAACTTGCTGCTGCTGACAGCCTTAAGAGAACCTTGCAGAACTTTTAAATTAAGTGCTTACATTTTACTCCTGACTGGTAAGAGTTCAGTGAAACACTGTGATATTGTGTTTCAGGGCCACCAGAGAGACAAGACCAGGCTAGGATAGCTGTAAAAACAAGCAAAGAAAAAAAAAAAACTAGAAAGAGAGTTTGGCCAATCTTTTATTTTTGCTTTCAGAGGGCTCGCTACCATTTTGAAAAGTCAAAGGCTGAAACCATTTAGAAAACCTTGCCGGATAATTAATTGTGCCACATTATCGTAGTGCAGCTTTTAGTGATGATGAAACAAACAAATGGGCCTTTCACAGCTAAGGATAGAAAATGGTATAGGCGGTGATGCCAAACATACCAAACATTGAGTCAAAACATTTTCAAAAAGTGTCAAACTGTCTTTTAGAAAGTCAACATAGACACTTTTCAAAAATGAAACAAAACAAAAAATGTTGTGTTTTTTTTGTTGTTGCTCTGATTAACTAATTAAAAAAGCCTGAAGCACCTGCAGATGTATTTAAGCTTGATTCTTGATCTGTGACACTCAAACCTCAAAGGAGGTTTGAGGAATAATAAAGTGCTGAGTCAATTTTTTTTTATTACTTTTCAAGTGTGTAAATGTGCTTGAAAACGTTGCCGCCTTCTTGATGTCAGACAAACAGGATTTTATCTGATAATGTCAGAAAGGATTTTGAAGGCTGATTTTCTTAAATAACCCATTTTGTTAAAAAATGTACTTTTTGGCAGAGAATGTGTGTCTTTATCCTGGCAATTAAAACGGTTAAAAATGGGAAAAGTTCCACTTGTTCTTTCGCTTTCTCCACCTTTCAGACAGCCTGCACTAAATCACGCAGCTCTGAAAATCAGCCGACTGTGATGTCATAAAGGGCAAACGGTACTTCTCCCCGCTTAGTGACCACACCTGAAGACTCCGCCCCCTGAGGCCGCCTTGTTAATGTGGACACTCCTACAAAGCATCAGCTTTTGCAGGATGCTAAAACCCAGCAGTGGGCTACAAACAGCGGGCTAAACACGCATTTTTGAATTTTTGTATCAGGCATCTCTGGAGTCCCACATGGCAACACAAAGGATCTGACTTTGGGTCCTTTACGGCACATTATTACAGCTCTGCGCAGCATAGACGACTGGGGGAGTGCATTCTATATCTACAGCTCTACAAAGTGGCTTTGATAATTCATACTGTGCAGCTGCTCCGCTGAACTCCAGGATGATCATAAAACGGGTTAGCGCATCACCAGCGCAGCAATTTACGCTCCACAGTATCTGGCAATCGCGGCACGTTCTCACCACGCACTCCCCGCGCACGCAGATGCTGTAGGTGTCCTTGTAGGAGCAGCGCGTTCCGTCGTGCACCAGCAGCTTCATGTAGGCCACGTCTCCCGTCTCCCTCGACTGGCAGTACAAGTGGCACCTCTTGTTTGCTGCGGAGGGAGCAGAGAGCAGACGTCATTAAACACACCGCAACCAAACACAACTCTCAACTTTCAAGTTTATTTCAGTTTATCTATTTATTTTTAAGCCGGCTGCCCTCAAATGTCCTTTTTTTGCTGAGCGCGCTGGGACTCCTGCATAAACGGATGACAGTAATGACCTTGAAATTAACTGCCAAAAAAATATTAAAAATCAAAAAAATAGCTGTGAACAGAAGCTGCCCTGACAGAAACCCCAACCGTGCGGAAAAATGAAACCCATAATAGCAACAATGTGGCAAATGAAAAAAAAGAGAGAAACCTGCTGCTTTTTATTAAGGTTCGTGATTTTAACATTTGACATCTTTTCAGTTGTGCTGAGGTGACCGTGGTCTCTTTCAAAGTCCCTCAGTTGCCCCAAAGCACCTGCAGAAACACAGTCGTGCGCTACAGCACTGAGCCAATAAAGATCCAGCATCTTAAAGAGAAGTACCAAAAGGAAAAAACCTGCTGGATCCTAGCTGACCTCAGCATAGTAGTTAGTTGACTTCCACTCCGAAAACACTCTGCTGCGGCTGCAGGGATCCCGATCTAACGCTGCCGTCAGCTCGCATTGCACAACAAGCGGCCGGCGCGGCGCCAACTCACCGTCGGGGTGCTCGTAGGGCAGCCAGTGGTGCTTGGCACTCTGGAACTCAAAGTGGGAGTTGCGCAGCTGGCACTGCTGGGCGCGGAAGTCTTCAAAGTGCTTGGGGCAGTCGTCAGTGTTGCAGAGCTGGTACTCGTAGTTCACCCCCGGGCAGTCCTGGCCGCCGTTGGAGGGTCTGAGGAGGCAGGAGGCGCAGGGAAGCCATCAGACACATCTACCACATTGCATTGTGTGTAAAATGTGTGGAGAAAGTGTTTCCAAAAGGTCATGCGGTGACATTGCGACACATTCCGACGATGATCGGGCAACTTTATTGACCTCAATATGAATCTGAGCGTTTCACAATTCAGCTCACTCGTATGTTTTTGGACTGTGGGAGGAGCCGGAGAACCCAGACAGAACCCAGACTACACGCGGCAAGAACATGCACACTTCACATAGACCAGAGAGAAAGTGATCGGTAGGTCCGAACATATTTAAGCTGTTTCAATTCACGCAGAAGTGGAGGAGGAGATGTGAGTGAGTCGGGGAAGCTGGCGCCACGCTGCAGAACTCACGCTGGGTTGTTGCACTGGCGCGTCCGTAAGCGAACGCCGGTTCCGCAGGAGCGAGAGCAGGAGCCCAACTTGCTCCAGGAGCCCCAGCCGCCGTCCTGCCTCACCTGGTTGGGGTTCTTCCACATGCAGTGACCTTTGTAGCACCACTGAAGACAAAGAAAGGCAAAAAAGAAAAGAAAAATGAAACCAAACATGCACAAAACTGAATTCCATGGGACAAATTTGACCAAAACATGGTTTGCAGTCTGACTTTTCCAGGAGCACACTCGGTCCCGTCAAGGGGGGGGCCCTTCTTGGTTTTGCAGAAGTAAGGGTTGTCCGGGTGACTGCACCACAGCTGCTTACATGGGTCGAATGTGCGAAACTGTAACAAGAACACAAAGAAATAGACAATTACACGCACTGATGTGGTTTTTCTATTTTTATTTTTATATAAAAACATTCATCAAAAAGAATTTGGCAAGTCAGGATGTTGCTGCCACCGCTGGGACTTTGCCAGTCACTTGACAGTGTCAAATCAATTCCCCTAAACAGGATACTTAAGTCTTCTTAATTAAGGAGGCGGAACTTGATTCTCCCTCAAAAGGCCTGCACATGTGACGCCCCAAGGGTGAGGCGTCTTTTTTTTTTTAAATTTATTCTTTTATTCCTAGGATCAGAAAGGATCAAACTAATTTAACACCAGTTGGGGGAGTGGGGGAGAGAGAGAGAGAGAGAGAGAGAGAGAGGGAGAGAGAGAGAGAGACCTCTGAAGTCAGAGCTGAGCACCGTCGGACAGCCCTTCAGGTTCTCCTTCAAGACGCCTTCTGCTTTAACTGCTTTAAGGGCTAAATGAATTCTAACCACTGGTTCGTCTCCTTCACACGGTCACGAGGCTTCAGGTTACTGGGCGGGCGCCGCCAAACGCTAGCCAGACGTGGGAGGAGAAGCTGGTCTGAGTCAGATGAAGCTGCGTCTTCTTCTCCAAACAGCTAATTGTTCAGGACTTAAAATATGCTTCGAGCAGCTTGTGCTTCACAGGGCGGACAGGAAAATCCAGCAGCGTGCAATTAAACACGACGGCGTCGGTAAAGAGAACTGTGATGAGCAGGTTTTTTTAAATGGAGCTGCTCTGCTCAACCATCAGCCAGCCATGGCGGTTAGTTCCTCCACGAACGGCTAAATCCAAACCACTCACTTAGGCTCCGCCCACCACCTCCAGAAATTGTCTCCCATACCCGTCCACCACTAGGGGGTCTTTTTTTTAGGTCCAAAAGGGCAAGCTAGAACATCAAAAAACATTCCACCAATTCCATTTGTTTCTTTTTTTTAAAACAAACACGGCCTGTTTACGTGAGCTCTGCATTTCAAGAGGGAATCCGAGAACTCTTTGAAATCGAGAAAACAAATTCACGTGAAAAAAGAAAAAAGAAAATGAAGGAGAGCGCCGACACCGAGGATTGACAATCGCGCCGCTCAGGAACAGGCATCAGGTTGGCTGAAAGGAATAAAAATGTTCTACCGCTGTTTGTTTGTTTGTTTGTTTGTTCCCTTCTGTAACTGTCAACAACCGGGGGAAAGCTGGCCAATCAGCACCGCCATGCTGCCTGTTTATCTCTGATGCTAAGTGCCAAAATCACATGACGGTCATGCATTGCCCAGTTTGCCGTCGACTTCCACCCTAATTGTCGGAATGAAATTGGCAGTTTGAGAAGCAACGTGACAGCGAAGGGGCGGAGGCTCCTCTCGCTGCGTAATGGAGGTAAAACACAATGTGGCAACACAACACATGGACAATGGTTTCTGGAAGAATGTTGCCGTTACTATGGGCCCTTGGATATAATTGGCGGGCACTCTTGTCATGGGGCTGACTCAGTGGATAATAACACTAACAGCACATATCCCTCAGACCGGAAGCTTGCCACACGCTCCGTGAGCTCCATTCAGTGAGAAAAGCAAAGCGAAGCAGCCTTTCCAGAAGCCTGGAGGCTCAGCAGTCAGTCAGTCAGTCAGTCAGTCAGTCAGTCAGCCGGGACTCCGGCCCCGTCGCTCCACAGCAGGCTCACAGTGCAGAGAAAAATGGGAGAAACACATTCACTCGACCACTTTCTGCGTCTCACTTTGAACTCCGGCACGTCCTCTTCATGAGTACATTAAGAACATTTTGCTGTTGAATTTCAATCGGATGAAGGTGCCTTATCTTCATCTACTCTGAAAAAAAAACACTTTTTCTCTTTGATGTAGTCCTTTCACTCGGCACTGCTGATAAAATTTAAATTTTCTTTGATGACGGTGAAACAGGCAACGCTCAACCTCCAGCACATCAAGAAACAAACAGTCAATCGTCATTAACTGGAGCTGTAGGGGGGGGTTTATTTATAATTTTTTCAAATTAATGTTTTCATTGGTCTTTGTGCCACTCGGCAAACGTGACTCATGATGAGAAAAACATATTTTGTTGCCCCAGGGAAGCGTTTCAGCAGGAGCTACTGCCAGAGCCGCAGGGCATCAAAGACTCTTCAAGTCACACTTCAAAAGGTTAAACAGGGATTTTTTTTTTTCCTTCAAAAAGGGATGGTTAAAGGGATAGTTCACGCATAATTAAACTGTCGCCCATGTACTGCTCACTCTGATATCGATATGGGTTGAGTATCACAGGAGGAAAAACACTTAAAAAAATTCTATTCAACTCCCAGGTGTAGAAAAGACAAGGATGGAATCCCCAAAGCACGGCGCCAACTGCGACTGAAACCATCTGGCTCGGCTGAGGAACCGCACTTCTGATGGAGCCCAGTGACCTCCAGAGTCTTGGAGGTCAGAAGCCAAACTTGCTTCAGAGGATGGTGGTCCTTGAAGTGGAGTCCCTCAGGGGGGCAACGAGACTCACCGTGAAGCCCGAGGCCTCTCGCTCGGCTCCGACGTGACTCACACCCTGCATAACCCCATCACACATCCCAAGTCACAGTGTCTGACATCCATCAAAGGTTCATCGTCACATAGTGTTGTTGTCAAGTCCGCACCAACCCAGACCAAGACATCATCAAGACTAGAGAGAATTGAGATCGAGACCGACCAAGACCCTATACGTCAAAGAAAAATAATAACAAAACAGAAAAAAAAAGATCAGTATCTTTTTTAAATTCAACTTTGCTTCTAAATCGAACAGCAACATCTCAGCAACTTTCTTTGACATTTTGTTGCTGTGTCAACTATTTTGAACCATTTTCAAAAAAACAGCTTTGCTTCATAAAATTGAAAAATAAATGAACTAGGAATCAGGGGGCAGATGTGACTCTGGCTGTCGAAAACAGAGCAAAACAAGGCGGCAGCTGGATTCTTTTCCGTCATTGTCGTGTCATTGCATTGCTGGCTGAGTCTCTACTGGTCTCCATCAAAAATTCCCAAGTTCGAGTCCAAGACGAGACGCAGACCCTCAAAAAGGGGTCTGGAGACCAAGACCAATCTCCAGCACTGCAACAGTATCATCACAAAAACACACACATTTTTCACCAGATGTTAGTTGTTCGTGATGACAGTGTGAACCACAGATCTGTCTGTTTGAACGGTTTTCAAAAGCTGCTGCACAACCACGTTGACAGCACAACTGTTGGTTCTTCTCGTGGCCTTTTCTCACAGAGCTGTCAGTGCGTTGAGGTTCTGGCGTTTACTCACGGAGGTGCAGATTTTGTAGCCCACTCCAAAGTCGAAGCGACACTGTTCGTCCATGGAGTAGTTGATGCCGGGGAGTTCGGGCAGCTGCGGCCAGTCGTGTTTGAAGGGGTCGTCCAGCAGGCAGTCGTAGGTGCTGTGTGAGAGAGAAACAACACGCGCATGTCAAACATTCAACAGAGATCCAACTCTTTTTCGACATCAACTAAAAAAAACAAAAAAAACCTTTTGATCCCTTTTCAAAATAAAGTGGCTTGAAGGCGCAATCATTCTGGATGCATTTGCAACTAAAAGTAGAGGCGTGCAAAATTGCAATTAGGAGCAAGTGTGTGACAAAAAAAAGAAAAAGAAAATTAGACCATGATGTGTGGACATGATATCACAGAGATTACGTGTATCTGTGCTCACGTTTTTTTCTTGATTCATCAGGACAATATTTCATGGAGAACAGCTGATCGACAAGCTCACGTGATTTATTGATGAACTGATGACGTGAAATTAATCAGGTTATTTGTGGGTAAAGTCCATGCGAGTTCTAAATGTTAATTGCTGTTCCTGGGAGGTGAAGTTGGATGTTCATGCACCTCTGAGACTATTAGACTACTTTTTACATTGATAAAAATGTGTGTGTGTATAAATGTTGTATGTTATTCAGAGGCAACAGTTGATGCTTTCCTCCAGCTGAGGCTTTGCTTTGGTGTACAACCCCATTGTTTGACTCAGGGAGAGCTAATGTGGACACCCAATTAACAAAGCAGAAGCAAAAACTGATCCTTCAGCCAGCTTAATGTGCTTTGGAGTCGTCTGAATGAGTCTTGCGGCTCTTAGGAATAAAGCTCCAGCTCCAACTCTCTGCAGCAGCAGCAGCAGCAACAGCTCTGGCGCTCTCTGTAAATTGGCTCTCAGGATGGCGCGGCAGCGGCTGAGGGTCGTCATTTTACGCAGTCGGATTTGTTTTTCTTTTTTTCTCCCTTTGCAACACGACGGATTGATTTTCGCGCCTGACGGCCTCGAACTGAGCAACACGACGCAACGCCGGCTGACGATTGATCAGCCGCCGCCGTGGCTTTCAATCCATTTCACTTGTTTCACATCCATGTTCCACGCGCAGGCCCAACTTTCCCTGCCACACATCGATTGTCACGGCCGAGTTGAGCATGTCGATGGCATTGCGCGGGACACGTGGTTGTACGGACAGACGGAAGGATGTGCTGCAAGCGTGGACACGCAGCGGTCGACCGGAGACGAGAGGTGATGCAGGAGGCTCCACACCTCCTGCCACTGCTGCCGAGGTGCTAATCTGTAAGTGAACACCCAGGAACCGCAGAGTGGACGCAGGCCTTTCCTCAAAGTTTAGTTATGGGATGTGATTTGTGTTGAAAACAGATATGAGTGTTTCTGTTTTCTGTATTTATCCATTCTTATATTTTACTTGAATCGAGATTGATGATGAAAAAAAAAAAGCTTTACAAATTGTGACATTCCAATGTAATGGTTGCAGGGTGGTCTACAGCAGCGGTGGTCAAACTGTTTAACTGGTGGGGCCATAATGGGTTTTAAGATGTGCCAGAGGAGCCGGAGCAGCAGCAGATGGATGGAGGGTTTTGGTGAGCCACCTCATAGGAGGGAACAATCTATCATGGGATATGTAGAAAACATGTTGCAAAGCAAAGTTGCAACCAAATCAGTGTCTTTGAAGCTCCACGGTATTTAGCTCTTTATTGAAATGACTCTGAAGTACCCCTTTGTGGTTACTACAGAAAAGCTCTGAAAGTGAATATATTATTATTATTATTATTATTATTGTTATTATTATTATTATTATTATTATTATTATTAGTAGTAGTAGTACTAGCTGCAGTAGTAGCTGTAGTAAACAACAACAATCTATTATTCTAGTGATATAATGAATTTGGACTAAAAACAAATCTGTCAACTATTACACTTTGTTAAACATAGCAGCAACAAATGAAACAGAAACTCACTGGATGTATCTCTTCAGCTCCTGGCCGCTGCACATGGACCAGTGGTAGCGGTGGAAGGCCGCCTGCACCAGAGGAGCCATCACGCTGCCCATGGTGGTCTCGTCTCCGCAGCGGTTCCCCTGGCCGTCGTGCTCCATGCCCAGCCTGCACAGGGAGCGCAGCAGACCCAGACCAGAAACAGGGGTGAGAAGAACACCAAAAGTAGTAGAATCCCTCCATTTAGTGTGGAGCCCTGATTCCCCTGCACTCAGGCTTCCTGCTTGAAGGCAGTTTCACTCTGGACAACACATAGACACACACACAATCCACACTAAGACTCACACACATCTACAGACAACTCCGTTGCCAGGCAGCTGAATGTGCAATTAGGATGCAGAGGCAGGAAGAACAAGCAAACTCCACACATGCTGACCTTCATGCCATGAGGCAACACTTTGAACCGCTGCCAATTTAATGCAATTTAATTTGAAATCAAATAAGTAGCATTAACATTTAAATCAATGTTTCCCTAGAGCGCTTTATCTACAGTATTTGTGAAAATGGATTGTATTGTAATGTATTGTATCTTATGGTATTTAAAAAAAAAAAGCATAATGACTTGACTTGGCTATAAGAACATTGTCTGCCCTACATCAGGTTGACATGACATTTACATGTAGAAATATCGCATTTTAGCCGGCGGACAAGTTAATCTGTTTGTTGCCCTTTAAATATGCAGTCACACACTAGCATCACGCTGCATTAACACAGTGGAGTGGAGAGGATGTAAACCAGACGACAGACATAAAGACGGACGTTATTATCTGTTTTGCAATTTATTTTGTTTATAAAAGAAAAAGACGCAAACATGAAAATCCAAATTTTGTCTATTATCAATAAAAAGTTCTACATTCTAAATAACAATAAATCAATCAGTCTACAACAGTTAATGAGATGTTTGATGTTTGGACTGGTTCAACAAATTAAAATAAATAATGTCAAATCAAACAATATAACTAACTAACTAATGACTGCAGGCTTTGCATTAAAATATGTTCTGATGTTTAAATGCTTCTGGGATGGATGAGAAACAATCAAAATGGCAATTATACTTCAAACTCACAATCAATGCCAATCATGGAGGTCCAAGATCTGTTTGGCAATTTAGTAGTAAAAACAACTCATATTTAACTTGCAACTACGTCTCCTAAGTTTTCTTCACAATATTTCAGGTCTCAGGGTTAGTAATTATATTGGTTTGACAGAGGAAGAATCTCAATACTTTATAATGCTTTGCATTCCACACATAAGCACCTAAATGATATGGCTAATTTATCCTTTGGGAATTTGATCAGACGAATGAATCAAACATGATCATTTCTTCAGGCTGTTCCTTACCGGCAAGCGCATGCAGTGTTTTAACTAAATAATTCATGATGTGAAAGTACAATGAGACCCCACAGTTTCCCTGAAGAGGTGATTAAATGTATTGCCATAATTTTGTAGCGTATTGTATTGCATCATTGTTTCATTTTGTACCGTTATGTATTGTATTGTACGTGTCATGTTGGAGCATACTGTATCGTGTCGTACAGTTTGGTATTGTATATGTTTGCAATCATATCATTTTGTATCATAACCTTCTGTTTTGAATGGCACCACGCTGTATCATACTGTACTCTAGTATATCGGACTGTATCATTGTATGCATTACATGCTATCGTATCATTTTGTGTTTATTTCGTATGTCGTTGTCTGCCATCGTACATACAAACTAGTTGATGTAGTCGCTGTATGTATCCAGTTTGTGTGTATATACGTGTTTATTTCATTTTTTTTCTCAAAAGGAAGCAAAGGAAGGAGCAGCATCCAACGTGGTGTGAACGCAGCACAGTGAGAGAAAAACACAGCTGACAACTTCTTCATGATGGTTCTGTCTTTGTTGGTTTCCCTCAGTGAGATTCCTGATGAAACCAGCGTCCCCTCAGCTTCCCCCTCGGCTGCTGGCAGAAACCCAGAGGGGGAAGGAGGTGAAGCAGGACGTACAGCGTGTCTCCGGATAAAATATGAGCGACGACAGACTCCACTTTAACTGCGGAGATTATAACATATATTAAAAACAGCTCCCTTTGATGTGGTGACATGTTTAATCTGATTCGCGGTTACCTAGAAACGCAGGCTCAACTTGCCTTATCCATCAGATAATCACAGTTACTCCCCTGGGAAAATAACAATATGCACTTCGTTATGGAACCTTTCGGCGGTGCAGTTGGAGGGTGAGTGGGAGCAGGTTAATGAAAGACAAATGGGATCCTGACTGCGTCTTTGCTCGTGGACTTCATGAGCTCTGGTGGTGCTCGCTGTGGGGTCGGCCAGCCCTGGTGCCATCACTCACCGGTTATTATTACCCGCCTTCGCCATAACCCCCACC
>NW_027466142.1:2117500-2122500 GCF_046127955.1 Nelusetta ayraudi
GGGAAACAAAAAAAACCCCACACACACACGTATACATATATGTGTGCGTGTACATATACATATAGTTGACATACATATGATTGTAATCTGTTGCCGTCTTACGATTTGCATCGAGACGGTGCACGGAAAAAGTTGACACAGACACTGACTGAGCTCAGTGGTATGTGTGCAACAATAAAAACAATGATACATTTTTTCATAAGTGACTATAAAAATCCTCAAGCAGCAAAGGGTTTAAAAAAGTTACAAACAAAAGATGCAGGAGGACAATAAAACAGAAGAGCGATTAGAAAGTGAGTTAGAGGAGTGCAGGACGAGCAGGGCTGCAGATGATTCTCAACGTCAGTACTATGGATTCAATCTTCACGATAATAACGTCAAATTAGTCTGCGGCTGCAATGGCCCCCTTCTCTGTGCTTCACTTCCTTTCCAGAGAGAGAAAATCAGATCAGCAAGGAGAGCCACTCCACTTATACTATAATGACCGGGAGATGAATGGGCCATTTAAAGCCGGAGACGGTTTTTTTGCATCTCCTTTGTCCACAAAGAGAGGAAGGAGGAGTCATTGTGAGCCCACAGAGGAAAACTGAAGAACAAAAACCCCACAATAGATGACTGTTGTCTCTCGACTTAACGTGAAGGCGATCCTTCCCTTTTTGAAAAATTTACAAATAAAAAAAAGGTGCATTTCAGCGTCATCGCTTCATTGCCTGCTCACCTCCGTGTCCCGACTCTGGAATTCACAGCAATGCAACGGCGTGCGGCGGCTTCCTCCGGCTTGGCACGAGAGAATGGCCTCGCTTCAATCCGCGTCACGCTCACACGCGCAAAATAAATCGGAAAATCGGTCGCGGCGGCTTCCGAGCGCGAGCGTGATTTCAACCCGAGCACGATGTCTCTCCACGCTAATAGGGTCCCGCGGTATTTCAGTCATGCCTTTATTTTGCGAGCTCGGAAACAGACGCCGAGGAAAAGCTGCGAGATAAACTCAACAATCAAGACGATCGCGGCTTGAGGTCTTACTGTGATTCATGTGGTCATTAAGAAAACATCCCGTGCGCTCGTTCATCGCTCTCCGCTCCAAATTAGCCCCCCGACGAGACAAACAACAACCGCTGTTCTACAATCTCCTACAAAGAGCAGGCAGAGGAGGAACAGGAGGCCAGAGGAAAGAAATAAGCTCATGAAAATAAATGAATAAATGAAAAAGATGGAGAATTTCAGCGAGCAGAGACAACTACTTAAACGAGTGATTATACAAGCTGGTGAAAAAGGGATCGATAAAGGCTTCAATACCAAAACAGCAAATCCAAAAAAAACGCTGCTGGAAAATCCTAATGGAGAAATAAAATAAATGAGAGCATAATTTTTTTCCTTCAAATGTTTGAAAGTGCTACTAATTATTGAACAGTGTGTACAACAAAGAAGGCAAAACAATCCCTGCAAACCAAACTGAAGACCAAAGCAAAAAATGTCCTCTTTCAAAAGTTTTAAAAGACACAAAGTTTTTTTTCTGCTTCACAAAAATGTGACGGGACGAAAACCGAGAGGGAGGAGCGAGGCCGTCTGATGGCCTGATCGCGTCTCTTCCCGCTAACACTAATGCTAACGTTTCCTGTGTCTAAAGTGAACTCGGCAAACACGTCTCCATGGAACATTTTTGATCTGAAGGAGCCATCTGAGCGGAAGGAGGCCAGGCAGCAGCAGCAGCAGCAGCAGCAGCAGCAGCAGCAGCAGCAGCAAGCAGCAGGGACGACCCTCCGAGTCCACCAGCAGCTGCTGCGTCCCTACCGCCACCGTCGCCGCAGGAGCCTAACCCTGTTCTACCAGGAACAGATGGCCCAACAGCCTCCGTCCACGCTTTTTCGAAGGGGAAACGCGGCAGCGGCGCTGGCGTTGGAACGCGTGAGACGGGAGGAAACACGTGAGGCGGTTGCGGTTGAAAGTGACGGAGCCGCTGCAGGAGGAGATGCGAAGCGTTGGAACAGTAAACACGGCTTCTCGCCTGCAGGTGAAGAATGAAAAGGTCGAGAGCCTCGCAGACCCTCGCAGATTGCACAATTTATTATTTTTTCACTCAATGTCGTTATGACACTGGGCTGTTTCTGTTCTTTTAGACCGCAATTCAAAAAGAAACACCAGGAAAACGGCTGACAGGATGACCTTTGACCTGAAACACAGTTCAAAATTGTTCATCATCGTGTAGCTTCCCAATGTGGGATCAATACAGTACATCTATTCTATGTCATTCTATTCTATCCTATCCTATTCTATTCTATAACTAACTTTTCTACTGCAGATTTTTCTGTCATTGTTTTTTAATCTGTCAAAAAAATTATAAAGGCAAGAAAATCACCAGGAAAGAGCTTTATTTTCCCAACGTGACGTCACAACGTCGTATGTTGCTGCTGTGTTTTGGCTCCCTCTGATTGGCTGATGCGTTCTGATGCATCATGGGAGTTCCAAAGGCATGGTGTGAAGAGCTACATGCTCTATGAGCCGCATAATGTGAAAGCCAAAAAACTCTCGTCTTATGAGCTTTACGAGCAACTGTATTGAAAACAAATATTTTCAATATCCCAACGATTGTGTGTGTGTGTGTGTGTGTGTGTGTGTGTGTGTGTGTGTGTGTGGACGATTCTGGAACGTTCCTGGGAAGCAGTGCAGGCACCTCCACCACTCGGCCTCCCACACCTCCGCCCCCACCACTCCACCTCCCACACCTCCGCAGGAGAGGAGCAGCTGATGTGACGTCAGCACAGATATTTATTTCTCATGATAAAATGCAGCGTTGCGGGGGTTGAGTGCGACGGGTTTCTCTCCCAACGCTCCGAGGAAAAAAAACCCCAAAAAAAACAAGAAGCGGCGGACAGCACCGCCACCGGCCTGATGTCAAACAACAAAGAGGATTTGGGTGGAGAAGCGAGTGGATGTGGCGGAGCGGTGGACGGAGAACAAACGAAAGCAGGCATTTGACATCTGTGGCAGCAGTTGAAAGCAGCGTTTCCATCCTGGGGAAAACTGAGGTTTCGAGATCTTTCAAATGCAGCTTAAGAATGTTTCATTTCACTGCCAAGTTTTTCGACAAAAGAGGAAGAGGAGGTGGTCGTGAGGGGCAGTGGGGAGGGCGGTGAGGGGAGAGCGGGGGGTGCGGGGGGGCGGGGGGGATCTGTAATGTATTTTTGCGCAGCCATGCTGCGATCGGACCTTCTCCTGTTCATCCATCAATGAAAGCCGAGAGTTAATGTTCCCTTTGTGTGCACGAGGCACATTGACACCTGAGTGTCGAGAGACACCAGTGATGAAATGATGCCGAGCAGGTTTGATTCTCGGACTGGAGAGAGAAAGAATAAAAGGAAAGAAAGGAGGAGCCTTCAGGTGTCTGCCCCATAAATCTTCCACAGAATCCAGAAGAAATCAAATGATTCTGTGAAGCTGGGGGGAGTAGAGGAGCGGGTAGGCGGAGGTGGAGGGGGGTGGTGAGTAGGCGGGGGGGTGAGGATGAGGAGCAGGTCTGCCAAGCAAAATGTGCACGGGTGTGAGGTGTGAGGCTTTGAGTGTGTGGGACCTTCCTCCTCCAACTCCTCCTCCTCCTAACCACTGCCTCCTGCTCCTCTCCCTTCTCTTCCACCTCCACCACCTCCACCTAACCACTTCCTTGCCCTGCCATCGCACAGCAAAGGAGTGGCTTCAGTGGCAGACTGCTGTCACAGAGCTGCTCCACTGACAGACTGAAAAACTCTTTCGTTCCCCGGGCAATCAGGCTATACAACTCCTCGGGCAGGAGGGGAGGGGGAGGGGGGACGGGTGGAGGATGCGGGTCGCTAGCCACTTTTTGTCAAGCACTTTAGCGCCACAAGTAAAATGCACTAAGCACCTCATGTTTTTTTTACTGATTTATTATAGGTTGTGTCTGTTCTTTTCCTTTTCCTTTTCGCTGGTTGTTTGTGCTTACTGTTGGATGAATGTATGCAGCCGACCACCACCTGAATTTCCTTCGGGATTAATAAAGTTTTTATCTATCTATCTATCTATCTATCTATCTATCTATCTTCTCCTTCTCTTCCTCCTCTTCCTCCTCCTTCTCCTTACCCTCCACTCCCTCCACCTCACCACTTCCTCTTCCTCCTCCTCCTCCTCCTCTTCCTTCTCTTGCCCTTTCTCCTCCACTCCCACCTCTTCCTCCTCCCCCACTCCTCCCACCCCCCAGCAGTCTTACCCTGCATCCCGGTGGGGCCGAAGCCCTGGCGGGTGAGGAAGATGGCGTGGTCGTGGTGCTCGGCGTGCTCCAGGTCGCTCTTCTGCTGGACGAAGGCCCAGCGACAGACGTTCTCCAGGCTCCGCGAGGGGTTCCCCCGCTCGATCAGGCTGATGGACTGCACAGCAGGAGGAGGAGAGAGAAAGAGAGACAGACACAGAAGGGGGACTTTTAATTTAATTGTCACATTTGTGATTAAGCCGACAATTTTGCAAATAGACTTTAAAAGAAAAAAAAAAAAAAAAAAAAAATCCCTGCAGCCGCGCAATGAGTAGATTTGGCTGCCGACACGAGCAACAGACTCGGACTGAAAACAAGTGCCAATTTAAAAAAAAATAAACTCTGGATCCTGGTTAAAGTGCCACAGGCCGGATGAACATATGTGGCCATGGACAAGTCCATCCTCAGGCGACGGCTGCAGCTGCAGCAGCAGCAGCAGCATGGGGAGCCTCTGACCCTGACCGACTGCATTTATCCTCCTCTTGCTGCCTGGTGTATTTTTAAAAGTGGCGGCACACAAAAGGATCACAAGGCTCCGCGCTCAGCTGCTGTTGCTGCTGCTGCTGCTGTGTGATGGTGACCCCGTGCACACTAACAGAAAAAGGCCATCAAGAGTCAACAAATTACAGCTCTGATGGAGCAATTTGCTGCATTATTTGCTTTTGGGGGAAGAGGATGTCAAGGTTTTTTGTGTTTTGGGGTCGGGGAGGGGTTATTATCCTCTCCTTCTGTGTTCTTTTGC